>NC_034188.2:2191145-2426145 GCF_002021735.2 Oncorhynchus kisutch
AGGGCAGCTGGGAGACTGTTCTGCTGGTTGGGACAGGTTATGGTTCCTAGGAGTATAGGGCAGCTGGGAGACTGTTCTGCTGGTTGGGACAGGTTATGGTTCCTAGGAGTATAGGGCACCTGGGAGACTGTTCTGCTGGTTGGGACAGATTATGTTCCTAGGAGTTTAGGGCAGCTGGGAGACTGTTCTGCTGGTTGGGACAGGTTATGTTCCTAGGAGTATAGGGCAGCTGGGAGACTGTTCTGCTGGTTGGGACAGGTTATGTTCCTAGGAGTATAGGGCAGCTGGGAGACTGTTCTGCTGGTTGGGACAGGTTAGGTCCTAGGAGTATAGGGCAGCTGATCTTCTAGTCCACAAGCATTCAAACCTTAATACTAAGGAAATGCTAAGCGACATCCACTCTATTCAAAGAGCCCATTCAGTACATGTATGTGATCACCGTGGAAACATGGCATAGCTGGTACCATGCTCTTATCTGAACCACAATGGACCACACATCCATCTGGCTCCTTAGCGAACCATCGGGCAGAAGGAGTAGTTGACTTATTGATAGACTGAGTCCATCTTCATTTCCATCCCATTAGCAGATGCCATGACAACAGCGCACAGACAGTTGACTTTTTACCTCTCTGAGTTTCTCCCTGAGCTGCTCCCTCTCAGCGATGCGTCTCCTCCTCTCCTCCTCCTCCTTCAGGGCATCCCTCGTCTCCGTCCTCAGCTTGTCGTCCTTGAGGATTTTTCTGATCTTCTTCCTCTGTCCTTTAGGAGTGTCTCCATCCTCCTTCCCCGAGCCGTCCTCTCCTGACCCACTCTGGAGGAGAGAATGAGGGTTAACCTCTCAACTTCAACCCCAGGGGTCAACTGACCAATCCAATCACACATTGTGACCTATGATGTGGTAACAATCAAACATCGACCAATCAATGAATTCCAGACCAAATTCACAAATATAGAATTGTTTAGGAGTAAGGAGAAAATCCTCTCCTTCCTTATACCTTGTCGTCGGATGAAGAATCCACTAGGCTACCCTGCCACCCCTCCACTCTAACCACTAGGCTACCCTGCCATTCTAACCACTAGGCTACCCTGCCATTCTAACCACTAGGCTACCCTGCCTCCCCTCCACTCTAACCACTAGGCTACCCTGCCTCCCCTCCACTCTAACCACTAGGCTACCCTGCCTCCCCTCCACTCTAACCACTAGGCTACCCTGCCTCCCCTCCACTCTAACCACTAGGCTACCCTGCCTCCCCTCCACTCTAACCACTAGGCTACCCTGCCACCCCTCCACTCTAACCACTAGGCTACCCTGCCTCCCCTCCACTCTAACCACTAGGCTACCCTGCCTCCCCTCCACTCTAACCACTAGGCTACCCTGCCACCCCTCCACTCTAACCACTAGGTTACCCTGCCACCCCTCCACTCTAACCACTAGGCTACCCTGCCACCCCTCCACTCTAACCACTAGGTTACCCTGCCACCCCTCCACTCTAACCACTAGGCTACCCTGCCACCCCTCCACTCTAACCACTAGGCTACCCTGCTACTCTAACCACTAGGCTACCCTGCCACTCTAACCACTAGGCTACCCTGGCACTAACCACTAGGCTACCCTGCCACTCTAACCACTAGGCTACCCTGCCTCCCCTCCACTCTAACCACTAGGCTACCCTGCCTCCCCTCCACTCTAACCACTAGGCTACCCTGCCACCCCTCCACTCTAACCACTAGGCTACCCTGCCTCCCCTCCACTCTAACCACTAGGCTACCCTGCCTCCCCTCCACTCTAACCACTAGGCTACCCTGTCACTCTAACCACTAGGCTACCCTGCCACTCTAAACACTAGGCTACCCTGCCTCCCCTCCACTCTAACCACCAGGCTACCCTGCCACTCTAACCACTAGGCTACCCTGCCTCCCCTCCACTCTAACCACTAGGCTACCCTGCCTCCCCTCTACTCTAACCACTAGGCTACCCTGCCACCCCTCCACTCTAACCACTAGGCTACCCTGCCTCCCCTCCACTCTAACCACTAGGCTACCCTGCCTCCCCTCCACTCTAACCACTAGGCTACCCTGCCTCCTCTCCACTCTAACCACTAGGCTACCCTGCCTCCCCTCCACTCTAACCACTAGGCTACCCTGCCACTCTAACCACAAGGCTACCCTGCCTCCCCTCCACTCTAACCACAAGGCTACCCTGCCTCCACTCCACTCTAACCACTAGGCTACCCTGCCACCCCTCCACTCCACTCTAACCACTAGGCCACCCTGCCACCCCTCCACTCTAACCACAAGGCTACCCTGCCTCCCCTCCACTCTAACCACTAGGCTACCCTGCCTCCTCTCCACTCTAACCACTAGGCTACCCTGCCTCCCCTCCACTCTAACCACTAGGCTACCCTGTCACTCTAACCACTAGGCTACCCTGCCACTCTAACCACTAGGCTACCCTGCCTCCCCTCCACTCTAACCACCAGGCTACCCTGCCACTCTAACCACTAGGCTACCCTGCCTCCCCTCCACTCTAACCACTAGGCTACCCTGCCTCCCCTCCACTCTAACCACTAGGCTACCCTGCCTCCCCTCTACTCTAACCACTAGGCTACCCTGCCTCCCCTCTACTCTAACCACTAGGCTACCCTGCCTCCCCTCTACTCTAACCACTAGGCTACCCTGCCTCCCCTCCACTCTAACCACTAGGCTACCCTGCCTCCCCTCTACTCTAACCACTAGGCTACCCTGCCACCCCTCCACTCTAACCACTAGGCTACCCTGCCACCCCTCCACTCTAACCACTAGGCTACCCTGCCTCCCCTCCACTCTAACCACTATGCTACCCTGCCTCCCCTCCACTCTAACCACTAGGCTACCCTGCCTCCCCTCCACTCTAACCACTAGGCTACCCTGCCTCCCCTCCACTCTAACCACCAGGCTACCCTGCCACTCTAACCACTAGGCTACCCTGCCTCCCCTCTACTCTAACCACTAGGCTACCCTGCCTCCCCTCCACTCTAACCACTAGGCTACCCTGCCTCCCCTCCACTCTAACCACTAGGCTACCCTGCCTCCCCTCCACTCTAACCACTAGGCTACCCTGCCTCCCCTCCACTCTAACCACTAGGCTACCCTGCCTCCCCTCCACTCTAACCACTAGGCTACCCTGCCTCCCCTCCACTCTAACCACCAGGCTACCCTGCCACTCTAACCACTAGGCTACCCTGCCTCCCCTCCACTCTAACCACTAGGCTACCCTGCCACCCCTCCACTCTAACCACTAGGCTACCCTGCCACCCCTCCACTCTAACCACTAGGCTACCCTGCCTCCCCTCCACTCTAACCACTAGGCTACCCTGCCTCCCCTCCACTCTAACCACTAGGCTACCCTGCCTCCCCTCCACTCTAACCACTAGGCTACCCTGCCTCCTCTCCACTCTAACCACAAGGCTACCCTGCCCCCCCTCCACTCTAACCACTAGGCTACCCTGCCTCCCCTCCACTCTAACCATTAGGCTACCCTGCCTCCCCTCCACTCTAACCACAAGGCTACCCTGCCTCCACTCCACTCTAACCACTAGGCTACCCTGCCACCCCTCCACTCTAACCACTAGGCCACCCTGCCACCCCTCCACTCTAACCACAAGGCTACCCTGCCTCCCCTCCACTCTAACCACAAGGCTACCCTGCCTCCACTCCACTCTAACCACTAGGCTACCCTGCCACCCCTCCACTCTAACCACTAGGCCACCCTGCCACCCCTCCACTCTAACCACAAGACTACCCTGCCTCCCCTCCACTCTAACCACTAGGCTACCCTGCCTCCCCTCCACTCTAACCACAAGGCTACCCTGCCTCCCCTCCACTCTAACCACTAGGCTACCCTGCCACTCTAACCACAAGGCTACCCTGCCTCCTCTACACTCTAACCACAAGGCTACCCTGCCTCCCCTCCACTCTAACTACAAGGCTACCCTGCCTCCCCTCCACTCTAACCACAAGGCTACCCTGCCACTCTAACCACAAGGCTACCCTGCCTCCCCTCCACTCTAACCACTAGGCTACCCTGCCACCCCTCCACTCTAACCACTAGGCTACCCTGCCTCCCCTCCACTCTAACCACTAGGCTACCCTGCCTCCCCTCCACTCTAACCACTAGGCTACCCTGCCTCCCCTCCACTCTAACCACTAGGCTACCCTGCCTCCCCTCCACTCTAACCACTAGGCTACCCTGCCACCCCTCCACTCTAACCACTAGGCTACCCTGCCTCCCCTCCACTCTAACCACTAGGCTACCCTGCCTCCTCTCCACTCTAACCACTAGGCTACCCTGCCTCCCCTCCACTCTAACCACTAGGCTACCCTGTCACTCTAACCACTAGGCTACCCTGCCACTCTAACCACTAGGTTACCCTGCCTCCCCTCCACTCTAACCACTAGGCTACCCTGCCACTCTAACCACTAGGTTACCCTGCCTCCCCTCCACTCTAACCACCAGGCTACCCTGCCACTCTAACCACTAGGCTACCCTGCCTCCCCTCTACTCTAACCACTAGGCTACCCTGCCTCCCCTCTACTCTAACCACTAGGCTACCCTGCCACCCCTCCACTCTAACCACTAGGCTACCCTGCCACCCCTCCACTCTAACCACTAGGCTACCCTGCCACCCCTCCACTCTAACCACTAGGCTACCCTGCCTCCCCTCCACTCTAACCACTAGGCTACCCTGCCTCCCCTCCACTCTAACCACTAGGCTACCCTGCCTCCCCTCCACTCTAACCACTAGGCTACCCTGCCTCCCCTCTACTCTAACCACTAGGCTACCCTGCCTCCCCTCTACTCTAACCACTAGGCTACCCTGCCTCCCCTCTACTCTAACCACTAGGCTACCCTGCCTCCCCTCCACTCTAACCACTAGGCTACCCTGCCTCCCCTCTACTCTAACCACTAGGCTACCCTGCCACCCCTCCACTCTAACCACTAGGCTACCCTGCCACCCCTCCACTCTAACCACTAGGCTACCCTGCCTCCCCTCCACTCTAACCACTATGCTACCCTGCCTCCCCTCCACTCTAACCACTAGGCTACCCTGCCTCCCCTCCACTCTAACCACTAGGCTACCCTGCCTCCCCTCCACTCTAACCACCAGGCTACCCTGCCACTCTAACCACTAGGCTACCCTGCCTCCCCTCTACTCTAACCACTAGGCTACCCTGCCTCCCCTCCACTCTAACCACTAGGCTACCCTGCCTCCCCTCCACTCTAACCACTAGGCTACCCTGCCTCCCCTCCACTCTAACCACTAGGCTACCCTGCCTCCCCTCCACTCTAACCACTAGGCTACCCTGCCTCCCCTCCACTCTAACCACTAGGCTACCCTGCCTCCCCTCCACTCTAACCACCAGGCTACCCTGCCACTCTAACCACTAGGCTACCCTGCCTCCCCTCCACTCTAACCACTAGGCTACCCTGCCACCCCTCCACTCTAACCACTAGGCTACCCTGCCACCCCTCCACTCTAACCACTAGGCTACCCTGCCTCCCCTCCACTCTAACCACTAGGCTACCCTGCCTCCCCTCCACTCTAACCACTAGGCTACCCTGCCACCCCTCCACTCTAACCACTAGGCTACCCTGCCTCCTCTCCACTCTAACCACAAGGCTACCCTGCCCCCCCTCCACTCTAACCACTAGGCTACCCTGCCTCCCCTCCACTCTAACCATTAGGCTACCCTGCCTCCCCTCCACTCTAACCACAAGGCTACCCTGCCTCCACTCCACTCTAACCACTAGGCTACCCTGCCACCCCTCCACTCTAACCACTAGGCCACCCTGCCACCCCTCCACTCTAACCACAAGGCTACCCTGCCTCCCCTCCACTCTAACCACAAGGCTACCCTGCCTCCACTCCACTCTAACCACTAGGCTACCCTGCCACCCCTCCACTCTAACCACTAGGCCACCCTGCCACCCCTCCACTCTAACCACAAGACTACCCTGCCTCCCCTCCACTCTAACCACTAGGCTACCCTGCCTCCCCTCCACTCTAACCACAAGGCTACCCTGCCTCCCCTCCACTCTAACCACTAGGCTACCCTGCCACTCTAACCACAAGGCTACCCTGCCTCCTCTACACTCTAACCACAAGGCTACCCTGCCTCCCCTCCACTCTAACTACAAGGCTACCCTGCCTCCCCTCCACTCTAACCACAAGGCTACCCTGCCACTCTAACCACAAGGCTACCCTGCCTCCCCTCCACTCTAACCACTAGGCTACCCTGCCACCCCTCCACTCTAACCACTAGGCTACCCTGCCTCCCCTCCACTCTAACCACTAGGCTACCCTGCCTCCCCTCCACTCTAACCACTAGGCTACCCTGCCTCCCCTCCACTCTAACCACTAGGCTACCCTGCCTCCCCTCCACTCTAACCACTAGGCTACCCTGCCACCCCTCCACTCTAACCACTAGGCTACCCTGCCTCCCCTCCACTCTAACCACTAGGCTACCCTGCCTCCTCTCCACTCTAACCACTAGGCTACCCTGCCTCCCCTCCACTCTAACCACTAGGCTACCCTGTCACTCTAACCACTAGGCTACCCTGCCACTCTAACCACTAGGTTACCCTGCCTCCCCTCCACTCTAACCACTAGGCTACCCTGCCACTCTAACCACTAGGTTACCCTGCCTCCCCTCCACTCTAACCACCAGGCTACCCTGCCACTCTAACCACTAGGCTACCCTGCCTCCCCTCTACTCTAACCACTAGGCTACCCTGCCTCCCCTCTACTCTAACCACTAGGCTACCCTGCCACCCCTCCACTCTAACCACTAGGCTACCCTGCCACCCCTCCACTCTAACCACTAGGCTA
Organism: Oncorhynchus kisutch; assembly: GCF_002021735.2. NCBI lineage: Eukaryota > Metazoa > Chordata > Actinopteri > Salmoniformes > Salmonidae > Oncorhynchus > Oncorhynchus kisutch. The sequence goes on from NC_034188.2 coordinate 2,198,015, forward strand.
CCCTGCCACCCCTCCACTCTAACCACTAGGCTACCCTGCCTCCCCTCCACTCTAACCACTAGGCTACCCTGCCTCCCCTCCACTCTAACCACTAGGCTACCCTGCCTCCTCTCCACTCTAACCACAAGGCTACCCTGCCCCCCCTCCACTCTAACCACTAGGCTACCCTGCCTCCCCTCCACTCTAACCACTAGGCTACCCTGCCACTCTAACCACAAGGCTACCCTGCCTCCCCTCCACTCTAACCACTAGGCTACCCTGCCACCCCTCCACTCTAACCACTAGGCTACCCTGCCACCCCTCCACTCTAACCACAAGGCTACCCTGCCTCCCCTCCACTCTAACCACTAGGCTACCCTGCCTCCCCTCCACTCTAACCACTAGGCTACCCTGCCTCCGCTCCACTCTAACCACTAGGCTACCCTGCCTCCCCTCCACTCTAACCACTAGGCTACCCTGCCACTCTAACCACAAGGCTACCCTGCCTCCCCTCCACTCTAACTACAAGGCTACCCTGCCTCCCTTCCACTCTAACTACAAGGCTACCCTGCCTCCCCTCCACTCTAACCACAAGGCTACCCTGCCACTCTAACCACAAGGCTACCCTGCCTCCCCTCCACTCTAACCACAAGGCTACCCTGCCTCCCCTCCACTCTAACCACAAGGCTACCCTGCCACCCCTCCACTCTAACCACAAGGCTACCCTGCCTCCCCTCCACTCTAACCACTAGGCTACCCTGCCTCCCCTCCACTCTAACCACAAGGCTACCCTGCCTCCCCTCCACTCTAACCACTAGGCTACCCTGCCTCCCCTCCACTCTAACCACTAGGCTACCCTGCCTCCTCTCCACTCTAACCACAAGGCTACCCTGCCCCCCCTCCACTCTAACCACTAGGCTACCCTGCCTCCCCTCCACTCTAACCACTAGGCTACCCTGCCACTCTAACCACAAGGCTACCCTGCCTCCCCTCCACTCTAACCACAAGGCTACCCTGCCTCCCCTCCACTCTAACCACTAGGCTACCCTGCCACCCCTCCACTCTAACCACTAGGCTACCCTGCCACCCCTCCACTCTAACCACAAGGCTACCCTGCCTCCCCTCCACTCTAACCACTAGGCTACCCTGCCTCCCCTCCACTCTAACCACTAGGCTACCCTGCCTCCGCTCCACTCTAACCACTAGGCTACCCTGCCTCCCCTCCACTCTAACCACTAGGCTACCCTGCCACTCTAACCACAAGGCTACCCTGCCTCCTCTACACTCTAACCACAAGGCTACCCTGCCTCCCCTCCACTCTAACTACAAGGCTACCCTGCCTCCCCTCCACTCTAACTACAAGGCTACCCTGCCTCCCCTCCACTCTAACTACAAGGCTACCCTGCCTCCCCTCCACTCTAACCACAAGGCTACCCTGCCACTCTAACCACAAGGCTACCCTGCCTCCCCTCCACTCTAACCACTAGGCTACCCTGCCTCCCCTCCACTCTAACCACAAGGCTACCCTGCCTCCTCTACACTCACACCACTAGGCTACCCTGCCTCCTCTACACTCACACCACTAGGCTACCCTGCCTCCTCTACACTCACACCACTAGGCTACCCTGCCTCCCCTCCACTCTAACCACAAGGCTACCCTGCCTCCCCTCCACTCTAACCACTAGGCTACCCTGCCACTCTAACCACAAGGCTACCTTGCCTCCTCTACACTCTAACCACTAGGCTACCCTGCCTCCTCTCCACTCTAACCACAAGGCTACCCTGCCTCCTCTACACTCTAACCACAAGGCTACCCTGCCTCCCCTCCACTCTAACCACTAGGCTACCCAGCCACTCTAACCACAAGGCTACCCTGCCTCCTCTACACTCTAACCACAAGGCTACCCTGCCTCCTCTACACTCTAACCACTAGGCTACCCTGCCTCCCCTCCACTCTAACCACTAGGCTACCCTGCCTCCCCTCCACTCTAACCACTAGGCTACCCTGCCTCCCCTCCACTCTAACCACTAGGCTACCCTGCCTCCTCTACACTCTAACCACTAGGCTACCCTGCCTCCTCTCCACTCTAACCACAAGGCTACCCTGCCTCCTCTCCACTCTAACCACAAGGCTACCCTGCCTCCTCTACACTCTAACCACTAGGCTACCCTGCCTCCTCTACACTCTAACCACAAGGCTACCCTGCCTCCTCTACACTCTAACCACAAGGCTACCCTGCCTCCTCTACACTCTAACCACTAGGCTACCCTGCCTCCTCTACACTCTAACCACAAGGCTACCCTGCCTCCTCTCCACTCTAACCACAAGGCTACCCTGCCTCCTCTACACTCTAACCACTAGGCTACCCTGCCTCCTCTCCACTCTAACCACAAGGCTACCCTGCCTCCTCTACACTCTAACCACAAGGCTACCCTGCCTCCTCTACACTCTAACCACTAGGCTACCCTGCCTCCTCTACACTCTAACCACAAGGCTACCCTGCCTCCTCTACACTCTAACCACAAGGCTACCCTGCCTCCTCTACACTCTAACCACAAGGCTACCCTGCCTCCTCTACACTCTAACCACAAGGCTACCCTGCCTCCCCTCCACTCTAACCACTAGGCTACCCTGCCTCCCCTCCACTCTAACCACTAGGCTACCCTGCCTCCTTATACCTTGTCGTCGGATGAAGAATCCTGGGCCTTGATGCGACGCCGTTTCTTCTTCTGAGCGTAGCTCCTCTCCTCCTTCTTCTTCTTCTTCTTCTTCTTCTTGACGGAGGAGCGCGTGGTCCTCCTGTGTCTACTGCCTTCCTTCTCAGACTCCGACTCCTCTGACGATGATTCCTTCTCACTGATCTCCTCACTAACTCCTGACTCACTGCTGCTAGCTGACTCCTTAAAGTCTGAGTCTGCCGAGTCATCACTACCCACTGGAGAGGTGGAGGGAGGAAGAGAGAAGAGAAGACAGGGAGAGGGGAGGAGAAAGAAAGAGAGGAGAGGGAGGAAGAGGAGGATAGAGAGAAAGGCGGGAGATAGAGTTGATTGAAAACAGTTTGCAGAGTAGGACTTTCATTCTGTTCCATAGGTGTTAATATACAGGCCTAGACAGACCAGACCAGCTAGAGACCAGGCCAGCTAGAGACCAGGCAGCCAGCCAGCCCTCGTACCTTTCCGTCTGGTCCTCTTGGTCTCCTTCTTCTTCCCCTTGCTGGCTGGTTTCTCCTTCTCCTCTCCCGACTCCACTTCGTACAGCGTCAGTTTGTGGCGGAGCAGCCGGTGGCGACGCCCCACACTCGTCTTCACGTCCACATCAGAGCCAGAGCCCCCTTCATCATCATCATCATCATCGTCGTCTGTTGAGGGGAACAAGCAGTTATTTCTACATCTAGTGGTGGAAAGAGGCACTGCAGAATCACTGTATCAACGAGTATGAAATGAAAAAGTGAATGTAGCTCACCCTCCTCCTGCTCCTCTCCTCCCTTCTCCTTCTTCTGTTCCTTCTCTTCTCCGTCCTCGTCAGAGCTCTCCTCTGCTCCTGAAGAGTAGTTAGCCTTGATCTGGGCCAGCAGCATCTTCTTGGCAATTCTATTGAGGAAGACATTTAAATCAATGTTATTTGTCACATGCTCCGAATACAACAGGTGTAGTAGACCTGAGTGAAATGCTGAATACAACAGGTGTAGTAGACCTGAGTGAAATGCTGAATACAACAGGTGTAGTAGACCTGAGTGAAATGCTGAATACAACAGATGTAGTAGACCTGAGTGAAATGCTGAATACAACAGGTGTAGTAGACCTGAGTGAAATGCTGAATACAACAGGTGTAGTAGACCTGAGTGAAATGCTGAATACAACAGGTGTAGTAGACCTGAGTGAAATGCAGAATACAACAGGTGTAGTAGACCTGAGTGAAATGCTGAATACAACAGGTGTAGTAGACCTGAGTGAAATGCTGAATACAACAGGTGTAGTAGACCTGAGTGAAATGCTGAATACAACAGGTGTAGTAGACCTTAGTGAAATGCTGAATACAACAGGTGTAGTAGACGTTAGTGAAATGCTGAATACAACAGGTGTAGTAGACCTTAGTGAAATGCTGAATACAACAGGTGTAGTAGACCTTAGTGAAATGCTGAATACAACAGGTGTAGTAGACCTTACAGTGAAATGCTGAATACAACAGGTGTAGTAGACCTTACAGTGAAATGCTGAATACAACAGGTGTAGTAGACCTTAGTGAAATGCTGAATACAACAGGTGTAGTAGACCTTACAGTGAAATGCTGAATACAACAGGTGTAGTAGACCTTACAGTGAAATGCTGAATACAACAGGTGTAGGTGCCGGTACCGAGTCAATATGCAGGGTACAGGTTAGTTGATGTCATTTGTACCAGAAGGTAGGGGTAAAGTGTTTATGCATAGATAATAAACAGTGTGTAGCAGCAGTGTAAATACAGCCTTTCAAAGCACTTCATGGCTACTGACGTGAGTGCTACAGGGCGGTAGTCATTTAGACAGATTACCCTCGCTTTCTTGGGCACTTGGACTATGGTGGTCTGCTTGAAACATGTTGGTATTACAGACTTGGTCAGGGAAAAGTTGAATATGTTAGTGAAGACACTTGCCAGTTGGTCAGCGCGTGCTCGGAGAACACGTCGTGGTAATCCGTCTTGCCCAGCGGCCTTGTGAATGTTGACCCATTTAAAGGTCTTGCTCAAATCGGCTACGGAGAGCGTGATCACAGTCGTCCGGAACCACTGGTGCTCTCATGCATGCTTCAGTGTTGCTTGCCTCGAAGAGAGCATAAAATGCATTGAGCCCGTCTGGTAGGCTTGCGTCACTGGGCAGATCGCGGCTAGGTTCCCCACTGTAGTTGTAAATTGTTTGCAAGCCCTGCAACATCCGACGAGTATCAGAGCCGGTGTAGTTGGATTCAATCTTAGTCCTGTATTGAAGCTTTACGTGTTTGATGGTTTGTCTGAGGGCATAGCGGGATTTCATATAGCCGTCCTTGAAAGCGGCAGCTCTAGCCTTTAACCTCTTTAGGATAGGGGGCAGTATTATGATGTCTGGATGAAAAGTAAACTGCCTATTACTCAGGCCCAGAAGCTAGGATATGCATATAATTAGTCGATTTGGATAGAAAACACTAAAGTTTCGAAAACGGTTAAAATAAAGTCTGTGAGTATAACAGAACTGATATGGCAGGTGAAACCCCGAGGACAAACCATCACCCCCAAAAAAAATCGGCTACCACTATTTCCAATGGCTGTCATGTTTTGTGGGAGGTAAAAAACCTCCCAGATTGCAGTTCCTAGGGCTTCCACTAGATCTCAGTCTTTAGAAAGTGTTTCAGGTTGGTTTTTGGAAAACATTTGCTAGAATTTGTAGTTTTTCTAAGTGGCTCCCATTTTGGCTGTAGTGTTTTCATGCGCGTGGATAAGAGTGCATTCTTTGTTGTTTATCTCCGGTAAAGAGAATAACGATTCTCTGTCTTAAATTGTATCGTTTAGTTACGTATTAGGGTAACTGATTATAAACGTTGTTTGACTTGTTTGGAGAAGTTAATTGGTAACGTTTGGGATTCATTTTGTATGCATTTTGAAGGAGGGAAACCGGTGGATTATTCAATGAAGCGTGCCAGCTAAACTGAGTTTTTGGGGATATCGAACAAAAGCACAATTTGCGATGTAGCTGGGACCTTTTGGAGTGCCAACAGTGGAAGATCTTCAAAGGTAAGGCTATTTCTGACTTTCGAGGCGCATCTGCCTGGTTGAAAAATGTTTTTAAATGCTTTGTGTGCGGAGCGCTGTCCTCAGATAATCACATGGTGTGCACAGTAAAGCCTTTTTTAAATCTGACACAGTGGCTGGATTAACAAGAAGTTAAGCTTTTTTCTGATGTATGACACTTGTATTTTCATGAATGTTAACAATTTCTGTCATTTCAATTTTGCGCTCTGCAATTTCACGCGGATGCCATGTGGGACGCTACCGTCCTACCCGTAAGAAGTTAATCCATGGCTTCTGGTTGGGAAATGTACGTACGGTCACTGTGGGGACAACGTCGTCGATGCACTTATTGATGAAGTCGATGACTGAGGTGGTATACTCCTCAATCCCATTGGATGAATCCCGGAACATATTCCAGTCTGTGCTGCAAAACAGTCCTGTAGCGTAGCATCCGCGTCATCTGACCACTTCCGTATTGAGCGAATCACTGGCACTTCCTGCTTTAGTTTTTGCTTGTAAGTAGGAATCAGGAGGATAGAATTATGGTCAGATTTGCCAAATGGAGGGCGGGGGAGAGCTTTGTATGTGGAGTAAAGGTGGTCAAGAGTTTAAAGTACCCAGCCACCAGGAGCGCAGCATTTTCTTGTTTGCTTATGGCCTTATACAACTCGCTGAGTGCAGTCTTAGTGCCAGCATCGGTTTGTGGTGGTAAATAAACAGCTACGAAAAATATAGATCGTGTGGTCTACAGGTTATCATGAGGTACTCTACCTCAGGCGAGCAATACCTCTAGACTTCATTAATATTAGACATCTTGCACCAGCTGTTGACAAATACACACCACCCTCGTCTTGCCGGGCTTAGCTATTCTGTCCTGCCGATGCACGGAAAACCCAGCCAACTGTATATTATCCATCTCGTCGTTGAGCCACGACTCTGTGAAACATAAGATATTACAGTTTTGAATGTCCTGTTGGTAGGTTAGTCTTGAACGGAGCTCATCCAGTTTATTCTCCAGTGATTACACGTTGGCCAATAGGAAGGATGGTAGAGGCGGATTACCCACTCGCAGACGAATTCTCACAAGGCACCCAGATCTCCACCCCCTGTACCTCCATCTTTTCTTAACACGAGTTACGAGGATTTGGACCCGTTCTCAGAAAAGCAGTACATCCTTTGCGTCAGACTCATTAAAAAGTCTTTGTCCAGTCGAGGAATGTAATCGCTGTTCTGATATCCAGAAGCTCATTTCAATCATAAGAGAAACAACAACACAGCAACATTATGTACAAAATAAGTTACAATGTGAAAAAACACCAAATAAAACAACTGGTTAGGAGCCCGTAAAACAGCAGCCATCCCGTAAGTAAGTAAAGGAAATAAGAAAAAGGCTGGAAGGACGTTCGTCAGCTGGTTGAGAAGCATGCAGTTCAGGACATATTTGGTTTGTCTTAAATGAAAATACTTTTAAATACCTGTTCTCTGGATCATCATCATCGTCCTCCTCATCGTCCATCTGAGATGCGTCACGGTTACCTTCATCTCCTTCAGACACACAGAGAAGGGTCAGGGGTTAGAGACAGTGTTTTCCCATAAGAGACGGACATCAGTTAATAAGCTATATTTTCCACTTCAGATAAACTAGGATACTTTTCATTTAAAAGTCTTAGTTTGCCAGTCTGTCAGACCCTCTCCTGCTATATAGAATAATATGCATCTGCTAGCCATCTATTGATAGGATAGTCCTGTCCGTCACAAAGCGAGAGATGACACGTCCCACTCACGGTAACACGTCCCGCCCCCCCGGTACAATTTCTGCACACTGTGGTTGCAGTTTAATTTCCTTACAGAGCATGCTGGTGAATTAGAATGTAACGTAAATGTTCATGATGAGTGAAAATCCACCTGGCCTAATTGTTTTCTGGCACATTTATTTTCTTTGTCCTGTTTCACATAGCAAACCACGCGGAGTCACGGTAGTCTATTTACTGTGCTTTGACAACTGACCAGCAAGTGTTGACTATTTTATAAAAGGTGTAGAACTGAATAAAGTTGATTTCCTATACACCTTTGCCGTTTATAAATCATGCAGCGTGGTTATATGTCCATGGTATTGCTAGGCTCGCCGCTAAACAGCCTCTCGCTAGGCTCGCCGCTAAACAGCCTCTCGCTAGGCTCACAGCCCCTCGCCACTAGGTTCGAGGCGAAAAACAGCCTCTCGCTAGGCTCGCAGCCCCTCGCCGCTAGGCTCGCCGCTAAACAGCCTCTCGCTAGGCTCACAGCCCCTCGCCGCTAGGCTCGCGGCTAAACAGCCCCTCGCCGCTAAACAGACTCGCGGCTAAACAGCTTCTCGCCGCTAAACAGACTCGCGGCTAAACAGCTTCTCGCCGCTAAACAGCCTCTCGCCGCTAAACAGCCTCTCGCCGCTAAACAGACTCTCGCCGCGAAACAGACTCTCGCCGCGAAACAGACTCTCGCCGCTAAACAGCCTCGCGGCTAAACAGCCTCGCAGCTAAACAGCCTCTCGCTAGGCTCGCGGTTAAACAGCCCCTCGCCGCTAGGCTCGCCGCTAAACAGCCCCTCGCCGCCAGGCTCGCCACTAGAGGCTGTTTAGAGGTAAGCCTAGTTAGAGGCTGTTTAGCTGTACGCCTAGTTAGAGGCTGTTTAGCGGCGAGCCTAGCGAGAGGCTGTTTAGCGGCGAGCCTAGCGAGAGGCTGTTTAGCCGCGAGCCTAGTTAGAGGCTGTTTAGCGGCTAAACAGCCCCTCGCCGCTAAACAGCCCCTCGCCGCTAAACAGCCTCTCGCCGCTAAACAGCCTCTAACTAGGCTCGCCTAGATAATCCTGTTAGGTTACAACTGAGGTTCGAGTTACAACCTACAGGAGGGTATCTCTCCAGGAATCAAGGTTGGAGAGCCCTGTTCTGCACAAAACCACAACTAATGTTTCCAATCTGGGAGGTAAACTCGATAAGGTATAAAATAATTTCACTGTCTATTTCGGGTGGAATCTTAAGAAATAAACTCTTTGGCCAAAAAATGTCAAACCCCGGGGGTCAAGCCTCACACCCCGGGGGTCAAGCCTCAGACCCCGGGGTCTGACTTTTCCATTTGGACGGCTACTCTATGTACTTGTGGAAAACACTGCAGAGGTCAGGTGTTAAATCAGTGGAGTTTAGGTCGAGTTGTATTGACAACACAGTGTACCGTCTGCCTTGTAGAAACGGAGAGCTCAATATACCGCTTTCAGAAACAACAGCTCTACTCACCTGAGGACTGGTGGAAGGTTCCCCTCCCTGCTACCAACGTCTCCTCCACAATGGGTTTAATCTTCTGCTGGTCTCCACTCTCCTCTCCAGACCCTCCTCCCTCCTCCTCGTCATCAGACGATGAATCTTGCTGCTTGGCTCCTCTACTTCTGGCTTTGCGTTTCAGTTCGTACGACCGCCTCCGATCTCCGCCCTTGTTCTCCTTCTCCTCTCTTTCCTTCTTCACACGGCTGCTCCTCCGTTTCCCCGTCGCCAGTTTGCTGAGTCCCTTCATCTCCAGGTCCGAGTCGGAGTTAGAGGAGCCGTCCGAGCCCTTCTTCTTGGATGTCTTTTTGGCAGAAGCTGAGGAGGACTTCTTTTTCTTCTTCTTCGTGTCTTCGTCTGAGTCGGACTCTGAGTTGTCTGAATCGTCGGCTTTCAGTTTGCGTTTGGCCGCCAGCTTCTTGTCAGTCTTCACCTTGTCATTCTCCTCCTCCTCTCCATCTTTCTTGCTGAGTTTGAACAGGCACCTTTTGAAGCTCCTGTTGCCCTGGTTACCATCGGCGTCCTGCTGCGCATCCTCGTCCGAGCTGTGTTCTGCCGCTGCAGTCTGGAGCAGGATGTCCAGAACCTCGTCAGAGTCCACTTCGTGTTTAGAAGGATCAGCGGTCACCTTGGATGAGGCATTGCTCTGCTGCTCCTCCTCCTCCTCCTCCTCACGTTCCTTCTCCGAGCTGCCTTTGGTTCTACTCTTCAGCCTGCTGGGACTCTTGCCCTCTGAGTCACTGTTCTCCGGAGAGGATTCAGCCATCTTGTTCTTCCCGTCCGGTGATTTCCTGAGGGGTGTGGTCTTTGTGCGGCTGGAGCGGCGGCTGTCCTCCTCAGAGCCCCCACCTTCCTCCACCTCCTCCTTACTCTTCTCCTTGCCTCCATCCTTACTCCTCTCCTTCCCTCCATCTTTATCCTTCCCTCCATCCTTACCCTTCTCTCCATCCTTACCCTTCCCTCCATCCTTACCCTTCTCCTTCCCTCCATCCTTACGCCTCTGCTTCCCTCCATCCTTACTCCTCTCCTTCCCTCCATCCTTACTCCTCTCCTTCTCCTTCCCTCCATCCTTACTCCTCTCCTTCTCCTTCCCTCCATCCTTACTCCTCTCCTTCCCTCCATCCTTACTCCTCTCCTTCCCTCCATCCTTACTCCTCTCCTTCTCCTTCCCTCCATCCTTACTCCTCTCCTTCTCCTTCCCTCCATCCTTGCTCATAGACCTGGAGGTGCGTGTGGTAACCACTGGAACGGGCGTCAGCTTCACGATCAGGTTCTTCACCTTGGGCATGGCCTTCTCCTTATGGGTTTCAAGTGACTTCCTGTTTGAGCCGGCGGCGGGGCTCTCGGATTGGCTAGCAGCAGTGGTTTCCATGGCGTTGTTGCCGGGCGTTAACCCTGTGGAGTCCGCCAGACTCTCTACCATTTGGAAGAGCTCGTCAGGGACGGCCGGCCCGACGGACACAATGTCTTTATCCCGGTCATCCTCCTCCTCCTCTCCATCCTCCTCCTCCTCTTCTTCTTCTTCTTCTTCATCCTCCTCCTCCTCCTCATCCACTGCTGTCTGGTCTTTGGCCTGGCTGTCTGTACTTGTGTCCGAGTGGTCCTGAGGTGTGGGGCCGGGGATCCCCTCCATCACTGCGTCCTCTGACAAGCCCCCATCCTCCTCTAGCTCCTCCCCATCCTCAGTGTCGGCCATTTTATCCTCTTCTGCCTCCTGTCCATCAACCATGTTGTCAATCTGATCGTGGCCATCATGGCCGTCGGTGTTGGAAACAGCATCCCCGTTCTGCATCCCCTGGTCCTGGGAAGTGAACTGTGACTCCAAGTCCTCCTCTAGGGCAGCATGGGCCTTCTTCAGATCAGCCAGAACAGACCTAGAGAGAGAGATAGATGGATGAATGGATAGATTAGGCAAAAGAACAGAATTGGGTTGCCTCACTTACTTTGTAGCAGTCATAATATTAACGTGTGTTAGGATACCTGAAGGCCTTGAGGTGTCTGGTCCCGCTGCCACCTCCTCCTGCTCCCTGCTCCTCCTCAGCCTGCTGGATGAAATGGATGAAGGTGTTGTTGAGCCCCGTGGTCGTCTCAATCAGCTTCTTGGTCCTCTTCACCAGCTCCTTGGGGACCTTCAGGGTCTTATAGGAGAAGGTGAGGGTCCCTGACCCGTCTGAATGTTCCTTACCGTTCACCACAGCTTTACCATGGTGGTGGTGACCTTTACCCTTACTGTGCCCTTTCACCTCCTTCCTCTCTGTCTTGCATCCCGTGCGCCAGAAGCTCTCCAGCTTGGTCAAGATGTTGGAGCAGTTGGAGGCGATGTCTGAGAGAGGCTGAGGGCTGCAGATATAGCAGGACCATTTACTGTCCTCGTCGGTGATCATAGACAGCTCCTTGCGCCCCAGGTTACGCAGGATGCACTTCTTACAGAAGGCGTTGTGGCAGTAGTCACAGCAGATCAGGTTGCCACCTTCAGCACACCACCTTGGGGCGTAGTTAAGATAGCGAGGAAAGTCAACTTCAAAATGTGACGTATCTTAATTGGGATTATCAGCTGTTGTTGGGAAGCAATGAATCATTCTAAGAATGGCAAATATAGTGCACTATATAGGGAATAGGGTAACTCATAATCGAGAGCCAATATTGTACAAGAGGTGGCAACAGTCAAGCAGTAGAACAGGGACCTTACGGCAGCTAGAACAATGGCGACCGTTTGAGGGGACCTACCTGCACTGTTCGTCCATGTTTCTGTGTTCTGTGAGGGGACCTACCTGCACTGTTCGTCCATGCCGTCCTCGTCTTTATTGATGTCATCGCTGGTGTAATACTTATAACACGACTAGAGGGAGAGGAAACAACAGTGATGCACAGATATGACGTTTTTGGCTGATACCGATAGTCCTAAAACAATACCGATAACCGATATTTAAAACTTTAGCAGCCTTTGAATCCTTTTAGTACAGTTAAATAGATTGGATGCAGCGGTCTAAGGCACTGCATCTCAGTGCAAGAGGCATCACTACAGTCCCTGGTTTGAATCCAGGCTGTATCACATCCGGCTGTGATTGGGAGTCCCATAGGGCGGCGCACAATTAGCCCGGCGTCATCCAGGTTTGGCCGGTGTAGGTCGTCTTTGTAAATAATAATTTGTTCTTAACTGACTTGCCTAGTAAAATAAAGGTTACACACACACACAAACAAAATATACACTATTTGACGTGTTAAATAAGCTTGTTGACCAATCAGGACCTGAATAAGAATCTAGGCGTTATCTAATAATTTAACACGTTCATTAAAAAATGTGGTTATTGATTATCACTCGTGTCACAACGATTCATCGATACGTACTGTATGCTATGATGCTGGTAAAGTTGTCTCGCGCACCTACAGTGCTGGTCATAAAGAAAGCTAAAATAACCCAAATGTATTTTGGTTAATGGTGGTCTGACTACATAGCTAGGTGACTATATAGCTAGGTGACTACATAGCTAGGTGACTATATAGCTAGGTGACTATATAGCTAGGTGACTACATAGCTAGGTGACTATATAGCTAGGTGACTATATAGCTAGGTGACTATATAGCTAGGTGACTACATAGCTAGGTGACTACATAGCTAGGTGACTATATAGCTAGGTGACTATATAGCTAGGTGACTATATAGCTAGGTGACTATATAGCTAGGTGACTATATAGCTAGGTGACTATATAGCTAGGTGACTATATAGCTAGGTGACTATATAGCTAGGTGACTACATAGCTAGGTGACTATATAGCTAGGTGACTATATAGCTAGGTGACTACATAGCTAGGTGACTACATAGCTAGGTGACTATATAGCTAGGTGACTATATAGCTAGGTGACTATATAGCTAGGTGACTATATAGCTAGGTGACTACATAGCTAGGTGACTATATAGCTAGGTGACTATATAGCTAGGTGACTATATAGCTAGGTGACTATATAGCTAGGTGACTATATAACTAGGTGACTATATAGACAGGTGACTATATAGACAGGTGTCATCATCTAAAATAACCCTAATTTATAAGACAGTTCTTATTTGATTAATGGTGGTTTGGACCAATCTACGTGAAGCTAGCCACAATAAAGATTAACCACAAGTGGAATTTGCGGTTAGCCTTCAAAATAAGAGTATTGCATAATTCTACTGTTTGTATTATAACCTATATTATATATATAACCTATATTTGCATCACTGTCAATTACATACTTTTATTTTGAAGTCAAAACACAAATCCCACTATTTTGCATAATCCTTATTGGGGCTAGCTTCACAACACACAACCCAGACTAGTCGAGCCTCGCTAGCTGGCTGCTTATAACGTTATATCTTTCCACGAACTGAAGTTCAATTTCAATTGGCAAACAACAATACTTACTCACAAGGATTCCTAAATCATTGCTAAGAATAATGAAAATGACTGCAGTTTCTACTGGTCATTGTTATCAGGCTGGTTGTATTGGTGCTAGCTAGGTACTAAGCTAAAGCTAGCGACCCCAGAAGTTGCGGTCGAACGGTTGATTGTCAAGGGCAATGAATTCCATTATCTTGGCTTTAATGGATTTCGCCTTTGAGTTGTTCTGTATGTGATTTCCTGCAAGACAGGAATGTCAGTGTTCTGCTTTGGCCAGCGAAGAGCACGGGTCTCAATCCCGTTGAGCACGTCTGGGACCTGTTGGATCGGAGGGTGAGGGCTAGGGCCATTCCCTCCAGAAATGTCCGGGAACTTGCAGGTGCCTTGGTGGAAGAGTGGGGTAACATCTCACAGCAAGAACTGGCAAATCTGGTGCAGTACGTGAGGAGGAGATGCACTGCAGTACTTAATGCAGCTGGTGGCCACACCAGATACTGACTGTTACTTTTGATTTTGACCTCCCCCTTTGTTCAGGGACATATTATTAAATTTCTGTTAGTCACATGTCTGAGGAACTTGTTCAGTTTATGTCTCAGTTGTTGAATCTTGTTCTGTTCATACAAATATTTAGAGTCTTGGTGGTTCCAAACGTCTTCCATTTCAGAATAATGGACCTTGAGGACCTTCAATGCTGCAGACTATTTGTTTTAATTTGAAAAGATTTGCAAAAATTGTCAATATGGGGTATTGTGTGTAGATTGATTTAAATTCAATTTTCCTCAAATTTTAGAATAAGTAACGTAACAAAATGTGGAAAAAGCCACGGTGTCCGAATATATATATATTTTATATATATATAAAAGGCACTGTAGGCTAGCTGTATGTATATCGATTTTAATGTCGATTTTAAAGCTTTGTTGTACAATTAAAGATCAAATACACTGCATTTCAAACTACAATTTAATGAATGCAGGTCTTGGTAAATTATATCTTGTCTAAATATAAGACTTTTACAACCTTTGTGCCCCCTACCCTAGAGTGAGGTTATTTTCACCTTCGGATGAAAAGCGTGCCCAAAGTAAACTGCCTGTTACTCAGGCCCAGAAGCTAGGATATGCATATAATTGTTAGATTAGAAAAATATAAAACTCTAGTTTCCAAAAATGTTAAAATAATGTCTGTGAGTATAACAGAACTGATATGGCAGGCAAAAACCTGAGGATTTTTTTTTTTATGTTTATAGTTCTCTATTGAATGCCATCACAGTATCCATTGACCTAGGACTCATATTGTACTTCCTATTGCTTCCACTAGATGCCAACAGTCTATAGAAATGGTTTCAAGCTTGTATTCTGAAAACTGAGGGAGTAAGACCACTCTGGGTAAGTGGATAGTGGAAAGTCCCCAGACCTGTTTGCCCGACTGAGAACCTTTATGGTTTATTTTATATTGAAGAAGCTTTTTTCCGGTTGAAATATTTTTAAAACAACCTGAGGATTGATTAAACATCGTTTGACATGCTTCTACGAACTTTACTGATACTTCTTGGATTTTTTCATCTGCCTGTTGAGACTGAACAAAACGTGCCAACAAAATTGAGGTTTTTGGATAGAAAGAGGGACTTGATCGAACAAAAACATTTATTGTGTAACTGGGAGTCTTGTGAGTGCAACCATACGAAGATCAAAGGTAAGTGATTAATTTTATTGCTATTTCTGACTTTTGTGATTAGTCTACTTGGCTGGTAACTGTATGTAATGATTTGTCTGCTGGGGGCTGTCCTCAGATAATCACATGGTGTGCTTTCACCGTAAAGCCTTTTTGAAATCTGACACAGCGGCTGGATTAACAAGAAGTTAAGCTTTATTTTGATGTAGAACACATATTTAAGAAAGTTAAATATTTGAATTGAATTTTTATTTTATTTTGTGCTCTGCAATTTCATTGGATGTTGGCCAGGTGGGACGCTACCGTCTACCGTTACTACCATAACAAGTTTTATGACCCACTAATTTCATTAATTTATCAAAATAGTTGTACCTGCTTTTTTTTTTGCAATAATCACTGATCTGGCTTTCAGGTCTTCTTTAAAAATGATATTTTGTTTAAATTTAACCAGAACCATGCATGATGCACATTTACTAATGTCGTAAACTTCATCGACCTTGCCAAGGCTTTCGACTCTGTCAATCACCATATTCTTATCGGCAGACTCAGTAGCCTCGGTTTTTCGGATGACTGCCTTGCCTGGTTCACCAATTACTTTGCAGACAGAGTTCAGTGTGTCAAATCGGAGGGCATGCTGTCCGGTCCTCTGGCAGTCTCTATGGGGGTGCCACAGGGTTCAATTCTCGGGCCGACTCTTTTCTCTGTGTATATCAATGATGTTGCTCTTGCTGCGGGCGATTCCCTGATCCACCTCTACGCAGACGACACCATTCTATATACTTTCGGCCCGTCTTTGGACACTGTGCTATCTAACCTCCAAACAAGCTTCAATGCCATACAACACTCCTTCCGTGGCCTCCAACTGCTCTTAAACGCTAGTAAAACCAAATGCATGCTTTTCAACCGGTCGCTGCCTGCACCTGCATGCCCGACTAGCATCACCACCCTGGATGGTTCCGACCTAGAATATGTGGACGTCTATAAGTACCTAGGTGTCTGGCTAGACTGCAAACTCTCCTTCCAGACTCATATCAAACATCTCCAATCGAAAATCAAATCAAGAGTCGGCTTTCTATTCCGCAACAAAGCCTCCTTCACTCAAGCCGCCAAGCTTACCCTAGTAAAACTGACTATCCTACCGATCCTCGACTTCGGCGATGTCATCTACAAAATGGCTTCCAACACTCTACTCAGCAAACTGGATGCAGTCTATCACAGTGCCATCCGTTTTGTCACTAAAGCACCTTATACCACCCACCACTGCGACTTGTATGCTCTAGTCGGCTGGCCCTCGCTACATATTCGTCGCCAGACCCACTGGCTCCAGGTCATCTACAAGTCTATGCTAGGTAAAGCTCCGCCTTATCTCAGCTCACTGGTCACGATGGCAACACCCATCCGTAGCACGCGCTCCAGCAGGTGTATCTCACTGATCATCCCTAAAGCCAACACCTCATTCGGCCGCCTTTCGTTCCAGTACTCTGCAAAAATCGCTGAAGTTGGAGACTTTTATCTCCCTCACCAACTTCAAACATCAGCTATCTGAGCAGCTAACCGATCGCTGCAGCTGTACATAGTCTATCGGTAAATAGCCCACCCTTTTCACCTACCTCATCCCCATACTGTTTTTATTTATTTACTTTTCTGCTCTTTTGCACACCAATATCTCTACCTGTACATGACCATCTGATCATTTATCACTCCAGTGTTAATCTGCAAAATTGTAATTATTTGCCTACCTCCTCATGCCTTTTGCACACATTGTATATAGACCCCCCCTTTGTTTTCTACTGTGTTATTGACTTGTTAATTGTTTACTCCATGTGTAACTCTTTGTTGTATGCTCACACTGCTATGCTTTATCTTGGCCAGGTCGCAGTTGCAAATGAGAACTTGTTCTCAACTAGCCTACCTGGTTAATATAAAGGTGTTCTCAACTAGCCTACCTGGTTAAATAAAGGTGAAATAAAAAAAATAAAAAAATAAAATAAAAAACGAACACCGGTCTCATAAACAATCTCTCAAGAACAAGCCCACGTGTTAGTGAGTAGCCAGCTAATATTTAGACTTCAAGTTCAGCCAACTTGGATCAAGGTATAATTTGATAAGCTCTTGAGAATACAGCTAAAAAGGCAAAACAGTTGAATTAGAAACACGACCTCCTGTCCGTCTCCAACTGTTGGAACAGCATGCTAGCCTGTCCGTCTCCAACTGTTAGAACAGCATGCTAGCCTGTCCGTCTCCAACTGTTAGAACAGCATGCTAGCCTGTCCGTCTCAAACTGTTGGAACAGCATGCTAGCCTGTCCGTCTCCAACTGTTGGAACAGCATGCTAGCCTGTCCATCTCCAACTGTTAGAACAGCATGCTAGCCTGTCCGTCTCAAACTGTTGGAACAGCATGCTAGCCTGTCCGTCTCCAACTGTTGGAACAGCATGCTAGCCTGTCCGTCTCCAACTGTTGGAACAGCATGCTAGCCTGTCCGTCTCAAACTGTTGGAACAGCATGCTAGCCTGTCCGTCTCCAACTGTTAGAACAGCATGCTAGCCTGTCCGTCTCCAACTGTGGAGATGGAACCCCAATACTGCGGGCGACGGTGGAACCCCAATACTGCGGGCGACAAACTGACCATTTACAGAATCAATGTTGATTGATAATCTTGTTTTAGTAGAGAACTGCACGCAATTTAAGGAGTTGAGACATACAGGATTAGAAAGGTAGATTTCTCTATTACAGTAAAATAATCTCTCAGTGTGTTTCGGTCTCCATATTTATTTATTTTTTTACCTTTATTTAACTAGGCAAGTCAGTTAAGAACAAATTCTTATTTTCAATGATGGCCTAGGAACAGTGGGTTAACTGCCTGTTCAGGGGCAGAACGACAGATTTGTACCTTGTCAGCTCGGGGGTTTGAACTTGCAACCTTCCGGTTCCTAGTCCAACGCTCTAACCACTAGGCTACCCTGCCGCCCCATATGACCCATTCTGTTCCAACTAACCTCAAATGCAATTACCGAGTTGAAACCGCTGGTCAGAGGAATAAGTGATCTCTCATATTTGTTTTTGTGAGGGGCGGGGGTTGGTGTGAGGGGGAGGGGCTTGGTGCGAGGGGGAGGGGCTTGGTGCGAGGGGGAGGGGCTTGGTGCGAGGGGGAGGGGCTCGGTGCGAGTGGCAGGGGCTCTGTGTGAGTGGCAGGGGGAGGGGCTCTGTGTGAGTGGCAGGGGGAGGGGCTCAGTGTGAGTGGCAGGGGGAGGGGCTCGGTGTGAGTGGCAGGGGGAGGGGCTCGGTGAAAGTGGCAGGGGCTTGGTGAAAGTGGCAAGGGGTTGGTGAAAGTGGCAGGGGCTCGGTGAAAGTGGCAGGGGCTCGGTGAAAGTGGCAGGGGCTCGGTGAAAGTGGCAGGGGCTCGGTGAAAGTGGCAGGGGCTCGGTGAAAGTGGCAGGGGCTCGGTGAAAGTGGCAGGGGCTCGGTGAAAGTGGCAGGGGCTCGGTGAAAGTGGCAGGGGCTCGGTGAAAGTGGCAGGGGCTCGGTGAAAGTGGCAGGGGAGGGGATTTGTGTGTGTGTGTGTAAACAGAGGAGGAAACGAAGTGAGAGGTGTCACTCGCCCAAATCTGTTCAAAATCATCCCAATGTGTTTCAATGGGCGTATTTTGGTCCTAAGCTTGTCGCCTTTGGGACGACTCCCATTGTTAAGGGGACATTAGCATCTCCTCATTATATTCAGATCTCTGGTGTAAACAGGAAGGTGACGAGAGCAAAAAGACATGAGAACATGCGGACACAAACGCAAAAACTTTTTTTTTTGATTAAAAAACTATTCTTGTGATATTGGCATTTGGAATATCTCGCAAAAACATAAATTCAAATGAATCATATATCTATGGCCCTACCCTAAAGGAGCATGGTGGAGCTCAGACAGAGAGAGAGAGACAGGCAGACAGAGAGACAGACAGGCAGAGAGAGAGAGAAAGACAGGCAGACAGAGAGAGAGAGAGAAAGAGACAGAGGGAGAGACAGGCAGACAGACAGAAAGACAGGCAGAGAAGGAGAGAGAGAGACAGGCAGAGAGAGAGCGACAGGCACACAGAGAGAGAGACAGGCAGGCAGACAGAGACAATCATCCCACAATCACAGACGAGAGAGGAAAGGGCATGTGAGAAAGACTAACAGATGGAGACAGAATTTGATAGAGACAGACAGATAGATGGAAAGATATAGAGCCCGATAGGAGACAAATAGACAGGTGGAAGATAGACAGAGAGGGTGTTGCAGGTGTATCTACCCTGCAGAGGAGCACATGGAGCATCGGGTGCTCAAACACTGAGTGGCGCTGGAAGTGGTTGACCTGCTGTCCACAGGCGGTGCAGTCTATCCTCTCCTGCAAAGTGGTATCTGGATATAAACAGAGGAAGGCCGAGAGACAAACATGTTTAGTTTACATCCAATATCAATCCCAAACTGAATGATTTCATTAAACTGGCAGCGGGTCTGGATATTAGGCTGTAGGAAGACACATTCCTGGTCAAAACCTTTTATTTAACGATGGGAGGATTCAAACCGTTTATCTGACTATTCCCTATATAGTGCACTACTATAGACCAGAGCCCTATGGCACCCTATTCCCTATATAGTGCACTACTTTAGACCAGGGCCCTATGGCACCCTATTCCCTATATAGTGCACTACTTTAGACCAGGGCCCTATGGCACCCTATTCCCTATATAGTGCACTACTTTAGACCAGAGCCCTATTCCCTATATAGTGCACTACTTTAGACCAGGGCCCTATGGCACCCTATTCCCTATATAGTGCACTACTTTAGACCAGAGCCCTATTCCCTATATAGTGCACTACTTTAGACCAGAGCCCTATGGCACCCTATTCCCTATATTGTGCACTACTTTAGACCAGTGCCCTATTCCCTATATAGTGCACTACTTTAGACCAGAGCCCTATGGCACCCTATTCCCTATATAGTGCACTACTTTAGACCAGAGCCCTATTCCCTATATAGTGCACTACTTTAGACCAGAGCCCTATTCCCTATGTAGTGCACTACTTTAGACCAGAGCCCTATTCCCTATATAGTGCACTACTTTAGACCAGAGCCCTATGGCACCCTATTCCCTATATAGTGCACTACTTTAGACCAGAGCCCTATTCCCTATATAGTGCACTACTTTAGACCAGAGCCCAATTCCCTATATAGTGCACTACTTTAGACCAGAGCCCTATGGCACCCTATTCCCTATATAGTGCACTACTTTAGACCAGAGCCCTATTCCCTATGTAGTGCACTACTTTAGACCAGAGCCCTATTCCCTATATAGTGCACTACTTTAGACCAGAGCCCTATTCCCTATGTAGTGCACTACTTTAGACCAGAGCCCTATGGCACCCTATTCCCTATATAGTGCACTACTTTAGACCAGAGCCCTATGGCACCCTATTCCCTATATAGTGCACTACTTTAGACCAGAGCCCTATTCCCTATATTCTTTTTATTTATCTGTTATTTTACCAGGTAAGTTGACTGAGAACACGTTCTCATTTGCAGCAACGACCTGGGGAATAGTTACAGGGGAGAGGAGGGAGATTAATAAGCCAATTGTAAACTGGGGATTATTAGGTGACCGTGATGGTTCAAAATATAATCAAACAGTAGGTCTTTATATGACTATCCACTTGTTAGTAGTAGTGAGATATACACAGTGAGGAGACCAACCTGTGTTTTTGACTGAGGGGTCCCCCCCTGTGTCTGTGTGGTGTGTATTTTGGGTATGCTAAACCAGTTTTATAGTAGGTGAAATGTATAAATTGAGTATGATTTAAAAATTCCATTTAAGGACAAAGTAGGTCAGATTTTAGACATGGCCTATGTGTGAGAGACAAACCGGTCTTTTTCCTTGAGAGGTCCAGCTTCATGGCTCCTCTGCTCTCCTTGTTGTCAGTCCCAGGCCGTAACACCAACATGCCTGAAGTAGAGGACAAGCACTTAATGTGCATCCCAAATGGCACCCTATTCCCTATATAGTGCACTACTTTAGACCAGAGCCCTATGGCTCCCTATATAGTGCACTACTTTAGACCAGAGCCCTATGGAACCCTATTCCCTATATAGTGCACTACTTTAGACCAGGGCCCTATGGCACCCTATTCCCTATATAGTGCACTACTTTAGACCAGAGCCCTATTCCCTATATAGTGCACTACTTTAGATCAGAGCCCTATGGCACCCTATTCCCTATATAGTGCACTACTTTAGACCAGAGCCCTATTCCCTATATAGTGCACTACTTTAGACCAGGGCCCTATGGCACCCTATTCCCTATATAGTGCACTACTTTAGACCAGAGCCCTATTCCCTATATAGTGCACTACTTTAGACCAGAGCCCTATGGCACCCTATTCCCTATATTGTGCACTACTTTAGACCAGAGCCCTATTCCCTATATAGTGCACTACTTTAGACCAGAGCCCTATGGCACCCTATTCCCTATATAGTGCACTACTTTAGACCAGAGCACTATAGAACCCTATTCCCTATATAGTGCACTACTTTAGACCAGAGCCCTATGGCACCCTATTCCCTATATAGTGCACTACTTTAGACCAGAGCCCTATGGCTCCCTATATAGTGCACTACTTTAGACCAGAGCCCTATGGCACCCTATTCCCTATATAGTGCACTACTTTAGACCAGAGCCCTATGGCACCCTATTCCCTATATAGTGCACTACTTTAGACCAGAGCCCTATGGCACCCTATTCCCTATATAGTGCACTACTTTAGACCAGAGCCCTATTCCCTATATAGTGCACTACTTTAGACCAGAGCCCTATAGAACCCTATTCCCTATATAGTGCACTACTTTAGACCAGAGTCCTATGGCTCCCTATTCCCTATATAGTGCACCACTTTAGACCAGAGCCCTATTCCCTATATAGTGCACTACTTTAGACCAGAGTCCTACGGCTCCCTATTCCCTATATAGTGCACTACTTTAGACCAGAGCCCTAATCCCTATATACTGCACTACTTTAGACCAGAGCCCTATTCCCTATATAGTGCACTACTTTAGACCAGAGCACTATTCCCTATATAGTGCACTACTTTAGACCAGAGCCCTATTCCCTATATAGTCTTTTTTAAAACATATATGAACAACAGTATTATCGACCTTGAACATCAACTCAGAATAGACCAACAACAACAACAGTATTATCTACCTTGAACATCAACTCAGAATAGACCAACAACAGTATTATCTACCTTGAACATCAACTCAGAATAGACCAACAACAGTATTATCTACCTTGAACATCACCTCAGAATAGACCAACAACAACAGTATTATCTACCTTGAACATCAACTCAGAATAGACTAGAAATGCACCTTCTGGCTCCACAATGATATGAAGAGGCATTAAAACATGTGCTGGCCCCAGGTCGTGGTAGACCTTACCATCTGAGGGGTTGTCAGAGGCGCCATCTTCCTGTCCACTCTCGTCCGAGGTGTCAGACTCATTCCCTCCGGTGTGCTTGGCTGTAACAGCAGGCTTCCTCTTGGTGTGAGAAGAGGAGGGTCTCTCAGTCTCTGCTGAGCTCCCAGGCTGAGGAGTAAACAAGAGTCAACATCAGTCTAATGAAAAACCTCAGAATAGACCCTGAGTGATCGTCCTGTTATCTGCTACAGAAGCTACAGTCCAGCTGTGTCCCAAATGGCACCCTATCTAGTGCACTACGTTAAACCAGCTCTGGTAAGACATTCATCAAGTTCACAGGTGGATACATCTGTAAAAGTGAGCAGGTAAATAGACAATCTGATGTTGACCTACCTCCTCCTCCTCCTCCTCCTCCATCTGGTCTGTAATCGGAAGTTGACCTACTTCCTGTTCCATCATTTGGTCTGTAGATTCAGCTGAGGTTCTACTCATTTAACCTGCCAACAACAAGAAATCCCACTATTAGGTGGGAAATTAGACCATTTAAAAGGACGGGGGAGATGAAGAGCGGACTAAATTACCAGGTTAGAGGCTCTTTCCTTTTTGTAAGTAAAAGCAAAACAGCCTGATCTGAATCAAGATCTAGGGCTTTGTCCCAAATGACACCCTGTTCCCTATGGCCCTGGTCAAATGTAGTGCACTATTTAGGGAATAGGGTGCGAATTCAGATGCAACACTAGATATAATGTTGGCTGTTAGAAACTAAGTTCACTAACATCAAGGCTAGAATCTAAATTATAACTACTGTTAACTGTATTCAGCAGAGCCGCACCAACGGAGCAGCACCGCAGCACCAACGGAGCAGCACCGCAGCACCAACGGAGCAGCACCGCAGCACCAACGGAGCAGCACCAACGGAGCAGCCCAGCAGCACCAACGGAGCAGCCCAGCAGCACTAACGGAGCAGCCCAGCAGCACTAACGGAGCAGCCCAGCAGCACCAACGGAGCAGCCCAGCAGCACTAACGGAGCAGCACTAACGGAGCAGCCCAGCAGCACCAACGGAGCAGCCCAGCAGCACTAACGGAGCAGCACTAATGGAGCAGCCCAGCAGCACTAATGGAGCAGCCCAGCAGCACTAATGGAGCAGCCCAGCAGCACTAACGGAGCAGCCCAGCAGCACTAACGGAGCAGCCCAGCAGCACTAACGGAGCAGCCCAGCAGCACTAATGGAGCAGCACTAATGGAGCAGCCCAGCAGCACTAACGGAGCAGCCCAGCAGCACTAATGGAGCAGCACTAATGGAGCAGCCCAGCAGCACTAATGGAGCAGCCCAGCAGCACCAATGGAGCAGCCCAGCAGCACCAATGGAGCAGCCCAGCAGCACCAATGGAGCAGCCCAGCAGCACTAATGGAGCAGCACCAATCTGCTAACAGTGTATGTGACAACTAAATGAGATTTGATTTAGACTAACAGTGAAATGCTGACTGACGGCCCTTCCTAACCTGACTATATACACAGAGTACCAGTACTGAGTCAATGAGTAACCTGACTATATACACAGAGTACCAGTACTGAGTCAATGAGTAACCTGACTATATACACAGAGTACCAGTACTGAGTCAATGAGTAACCTGACTATACACAGAGTACCAGTACTGAGTCAATGAGTAACCTGACTATACACAGAGTACCAGTACTGAGTCAATGAGTAACCTGACTATTTACACAGAGTACCAGTACTGAGTCAATGAGTAACCTGACTATATACACAGAGTACCAGTACTGAGTCAATGAGTAACCTGACTATTTACACAGGGTACCAGTACTGAGTCAATGAGTAACCTGACTATTTACACAGAGTACCAGTACTGAGTCAATGAGTAACCTGACTATATACACAGAGTACCAGTACTGAGTCAATGAGTAACCTGACTATATACACAGAGTACCAGTACTGAGTCAATGAGTAACCTGACTATATACACAGAGTACCAGTACTGAGTCAATGAGTAACCTGACTATATACACAGAGTACCAGTACTGAGTCAATGAGTAACCTGACTATATACACAGAGTACCAGTACTGAGTCAATGAGTAACCTGACTATATACACAGAGTACCAGTACTGAGTCAATGAGTAACCTGACTATATATACAGGGTACCAGTACTGAGTCAATGAGTAACCTGACTATATACACAGAGTACCAGTACTGAGTCAATGAGTAAACTGACTATATACAGAGTACCAGTACTGAGTCAATGAGTAACCTGACTATATACACAGAGTACCAGTACTGAGTCAATGAGTAACCTGACTGTATACACAGAGTACCAGTACTGAGTCAATGAGTAACCTGACTATATACACAGAGTACCAGTACTGAGTCAATGAGTAACCTGACTATATACACAGAGTACCAGTACTGAGTCAATGAGTAACCTGACTATATACACAGAGTACCAGTACTGAGTCAATGAGTAACCTGACTATATATACAGAGTACCAGTACTGAGTCAATGAGTAACCTGACTGTATACACAGAGTACCAGTACTGAGTCAATGAGTAACCTGACTATATACACAGAGTACCAGTACTGAGTCAATGAGTAACCTGACTATATACACAGAGTACCAGTACTGAGTCAATGAGTAACCTGACTATATACACAGGGTACCAGTACTGAGTCAATGAGTAACCTGACTATATATACAGAGTACCAGTACTGAGTCAATGAGTAACCTGACTATATACACAGAGTACCAGTACTGAGTCAATGAGTAACCTGACTATATACACAGAGTACCAGTACTGAGTCAATGAGTAACCTGACTATATACACAGAGTACCAGTACTGAGTCAATGAGTAACCTGACTATATACACAGAGTACCAGTACTGAGTCAATGAGTAACCTGACTATATACACAGAGTACCAGTACTGAGTCAATGAGTAACCTGACTATATATACAGGGTACTAGTACTGAGTCAATGAGTAACCTGACTATATACACAGAGTACCAGTACTGAGTCAATGAGTAACCTGACTATATACACAGAGTACCAGTACTGAGTCAATGAGTAACCTGACTATATACACAGAGTACCAGTACTGAGTCAATGAGTAACCTGACTATATATACAGAGTACCAGTACTGAGTCAATGAGTAACCTGACTATATATACAGAGTACCAGTACTGAGTCAATGAGTAACCTGACTATATACACAGAGTACCAGTACTGAGTCAATGAGTAACCTGACTATATACACAGAGTACCAGTACTGAGTCAATGAGTAACCTGACTATATACACAGAGTACCAGTACTGAGTCAATGAGTAACCTGACTATATACACAGGGTACCAGTACTGAGTCAATGAGTAACCTGACTATATATACAGAGTACCAGTACTGAGTCAATGAGTAACCTGACTATATACACAGAGTACCAGTACTGAGTCAATGAGTAACCTGACTATATACACAGAGTACCAGTACTGAGTCAATGAGTAACCTGACTATATACACAGAGTACCAGTACTGAGTCAATGAGTAACCTGACTATATACACAGAGTACCAGTACTGAGTCAATGAGTAACCTGACTATATACACAGAGTACCAGTACTGAGTCAATGAGTAACCTGACTATATATACAGGGTACTAGTACTGAGTCAATGAGTAACCTGACTATATACACAGAGTACCAGTACTGAGTCAATGAGTAACCTGACTATATACACAGAGTACCAGTACTGAGTCAATGAGTAACCTGACTATATACACAGAGTACCAGTACTGAGTCAATGAGTAACCTGACTATATATACAGAGTACCAGTACTGAGTCAATGAGTAACCTGACTATATACACAGAGTACCAGTACTGAGTCAATGAGTAACCTGACTATATACACAGAGTACCAGTACTGAGTCAATGAGTAACCTGACTATATACACAGAGTACCAGTACTGAGTCAATGACTAACCTGACTATATACACAGAGTACCAGTACTGAGTCAATGAGTAACCTGACTATATACACAGAGTACCAGTACTGAGTCAATGAGTAACCTGACTATATACACAGAGTACCAGTACTGAGTCAATGAGTAACCTGACTATATATACAGAGTACCAGTACTGAGTCAATGAGTAACCTGACTATATACACAGAGTACCAGTACTGAGTCAATGAGTAACCTGACTATATACACAGAGTACCAGTACTGAGTCAATGAGTAACCTGACTATATACACAGAGTACCAGTACTGAGTCAATGACTAACCTGACTATATCCACAGAGTACCAGTACTGAGTCAATGAGTAACCTGACTATATATACAGAGTACCAGTACTGAGTCAATGAGTAACCTGACTATATACACAGAGTACCAGTACTGAGTCAATGACTAACCTGACTATATACACAGAGTACCAGTACTGAGTCAATGAGTAACCTGACTATATACACAGAGTACCAGTACTGAGTCAATGAGTAACCTGACTATATATACAGAGTACCAGTACTGAGTCAATGAGTAACCTGACTATATACACAGAGTACCAGTACTGAGTCAATGAGTAACTTGACTATATACGCAGAGTACCAGTACTGAGTCAATGAGTAACCTGACTATATACACAGAGTACCAGTACTGAGTCAATGAGTAACCTGACTATATACGCAGAGTACCAGTACTGAGTCAATGAGTAACCTGACTATATACACAGAGTACCAGTACTGAGTCAATGAGTAACCTGACTATATACACAGAGTACCAGTACTGAGTCAATGAGTAACCTGACTATATACAGAGTACCAGTACTGAGTCAATGACTAACCTGACTATATCCACAGAGTACCAGTACTGAGTCAATGAGTAACCTGACTATATATACAGAGTACCAGTACTGAGTCAATGAGTAACCTGACTATATACACAGAGTACCAGTACTGAGTCAATGACTAACCTGACTATATACACAGAGTACCAGTACTGAGTCAATGAGTAACCTGACTATATACACAGAGTACCAGTACTGAGTCAATGAGTAACCTGACTATATACACAGAGTACCAGTACTGAGTCAATGAGTAACCTGACTATATACACAGAGTACCAGTACTGAGTCAATGAGTAACCTGACTATATACAGAGTACCAGTACTGAGTCAATGAGTAACCTGACTATATACACAGAGTACCAGTACTGAGTCAATGAGTAACCTGACTATATACGCAGAGTACCAGTACTGAGTCAATGAGTAACCTGACTATATACACAGAGTACCAGTACTGAGTCAATGAGTAACCTGACTATATACACAGAGTACCAGTACTGAGTCAATGAGTAACCTGACTATATACAGAGTACCAGTACTGAGTCAATGACTAACCTGACTATATCCACAGAGTACCAGTACTGAGTCAATGAGTAACCTGACTATATATACAGAGTACCAGTACTGAGTCAATGAGTAACCTGACTATATACACAGAGTACCAGTACTGAGTCAATGAGTAACCTGACTATATATACAGGGTACCAGTACTGAGTCAATGAGTAACCTGACTATATACACAGAGTACCAGTACTGAGTCAATGAGTAACCTGACTATATATACAGGGTACCAGTACTGAGTCAATGAGTAACCTGACTATATACACAGAGTACCAGTACTGAGTCAATGAGTAAACTGACTATATACAGAGTACCAGTACTGAGTCAATGAGTAACCTGACTATATACACAGAGTACCAGTACTGAGTCAATGAGTAACCTGACTGTATACACAGAGTACCAGTACTGAGTCAATGAGTAACCTGACTATATACACAGAGTACCAGTACTGAGTCAATGAGTAACCTGACTATATACACAGAGTACCAGTACTGAGTCAATGAGTAACCTGACTATATACACAGAGTACCAGTACTGAGTCAATGAGTAACCTGACTATATATACAGAGTACCAGTACTGAGTCAATGAGTAACCTGACTGTATACACAGAGTACCAGTACTGAGTCAATGAGTAACCTGACTATATACACAGAGTACCAGTACTGAGTCAATGAGTAACCTGACTATATACACAGAGTACCAGTACTGAGTCAATGAGTAACCTGACTATATACACAGGGTACCAGTACTGAGTCAATGAGTAACCTGACTATATATACAGAGTACCAGTACTGAGTCAATGAGTAACCTGACTATATACACAGAGTACCAGTACTGAGTCAATGAGTAACCTGACTATATACACAGAGTACCAGTACTGAGTCAATGAGTAACCTGACTATATACACAGAGTACCAGTACTGAGTCAATGAGTAACCTGACTATATACACAGAGTACCAGTACTGAGTCAATGAGTAACCTGACTATATACACAGAGTACCAGTACTGAGTCAATGAGTAACCTGACTATATATACAGGGTACTAGTACTGAGTCAATGAGTAACCTGACTATATACACAGAGTACCAGTACTGAGTCAATGAGTAACCTGACTATATACACAGAGTACCAGTACTGAGTCAATGAGTAACCTGACTATATACACAGAGTACCAGTACTGAGTCAATGAGTAACCTGACTATATATACAGAGTACCAGTACTGAGTCAATGAGTAACCTGACTATATATACAGAGTACCAGTACTGAGTCAATGAGTAACCTGACTATATACACAGAGTACCAGTACTGAGTCAATGAGTAACCTGACTATATACACAGAGTACCAGTACTGAGTCAATGAGTAACCTGACTATATACACAGAGTACCAGTACTGAGTCAATGAGTAACCTGACTATATACACAGGGTACCAGTACTGAGTCAATGAGTAACCTGACTATATATACAGAGTACCAGTACTGAGTCAATGAGTAACCTGACTATATACACAGAGTACCAGTACTGAGTCAATGAGTAACCTGACTATATACACAGAGTACCAGTACTGAGTCAATGAGTAACCTGACTATATACACAGAGTACCAGTACTGAGTCAATGAGTAACCTGACTATATACACAGAGTACCAGTACTGAGTCAATGAGTAACCTGACTATATACACAGAGTACCAGTACTGAGTCAATGAGTAACCTGACTATATATACAGGGTACTAGTACTGAGTCAATGAGTAACCTGACTATATACACAGAGTACCAGTACTGAGTCAATGAGTAACCTGACTATATACACAGAGTACCAGTACTGAGTCAATGAGTAACCTGACTATATACACAGAGTACCAGTACTGAGTCAATGAGTAACCTGACTATATATACAGAGTACCAGTACTGAGTCAATGAGTAACCTGACTATATACACAGAGTACCAGTACTGAGTCAATGAGTAACCTGACTATATACACAGAGTACCAGTACTGAGTCAATGAGTAACCTGACTATATACACAGAGTACCAGTACTGAGTCAATGACTAACCTGACTATATACACAGAGTACCAGTACTGAGTCAATGAGTAACCTGACTATATACACAGAGTACCAGTACTGAGTCAATGAGTAACCTGACTATATACACAGAGTACCAGTACTGAGTCAATGAGTAACCTGACTATATATACAGAGTACCAGTACTGAGTCAATGAGTAACCTGACTATATACACAGAGTACCAGTACTGAGTCAATGAGTAACCTGACTATATACACAGAGTACCAGTACTGAGTCAATGAGTAACCTGACTATATACACAGAGTACCAGTACTGAGTCAATGACTAACCTGACTATATCCACAGAGTACCAGTACTGAGTCAATGAGTAACCTGACTATATATACAGAGTACCAGTACTGAGTCAATGAGTAACCTGACTATATACACAGAGTACCAGTACTGAGTCAATGACTAACCTGACTATATACACAGAGTACCAGTACTGAGTCAATGAGTAACCTGACTATATACACAGAGTACCAGTACTGAGTCAATGAGTAACCTGACTATATATACAGAGTACCAGTACTGAGTCAATGAGTAACCTGACTATATACACAGAGTACCAGTACTGAGTCAATGAGTAACTTGACTATATACGCAGAGTACCAGTACTGAGTCAATGAGTAACCTGACTATATACACAGAGTACCAGTACTGAGTCAATGAGTAACCTGACTATATACGCAGAGTACCAGTACTGAGTCAATGAGTAACCTGACTATATACACAGAGTACCAGTACTGAGTCAATGAGTAACCTGACTATATACACAGAGTACCAGTACTGAGTCAATGAGTAACCTGACTATATACAGAGTACCAGTACTGAGTCAATGACTAACCTGACTATATCCACAGAGTACCAGTACTGAGTCAATGAGTAACCTGACTATATATACAGAGTACCAGTACTGAGTCAATGAGTAACCTGACTATATACACAGAGTACCAGTACTGAGTCATGACTAACCTGACTATATACACAGAGTACCAGTACTGAGTCAATGAGTAACCTGACTATATACACAGAGTACCAGTACTGAGTCAATGAGTAACCTGACTATATACACAGAGTACCAGTACTGAGTCAATGAGTAACCTGACTATATACACAGAGTACCAGTACTGAGTCAATGAGTAACCTGACTATATACAGAGTACCAGTACTGAGTCAATGAGTAACCTGACTATATACACAGAGTACCAGTACTGAGTCAATGAGTAACCTGACTATATACGCAGAGTACCAGTACTGAGTCAATGAGTAACCTGACTATATACACAGAGTACCAGTACTGAGTCAATGAGTAACCTGACTATATACACAGAGTACCAGTACTGAGTCAATGAGTAACCTGACTATATACAGAGTACCAGTACTGAGTCAATGACTAACCTGACTATATCCACAGAGTACCAGTACTGAGTCAATGAGTAACCTGACTATATATACAGAGTACCAGTACTGAGTCAATGAGTAACCTGACTATATACACAGAGTACCAGTACTGAGTCAATGACTAACCTGACTATATACACAGAGTACCAGTACTGAGTCAATGAGTAACCTGACTATATACACAGAGTACCAGTACTGAGTCAATGAGTAACCTGACTATATATACAGAGTACCAGTACTGAGTCAATGAGTAACCTGACTATATATACAGAGTACCAGTACTGAGTCAATGAGTAACCTGACTATATACACAGAGTACCAGTACTGAGTCAATGAGTAACCTGACTATATACGCAGAGTACCAGTACTGAGTCAATGAGTAACCTGACTATATACACAGAGTACCAGTACTGAGTCAATGAGTAACCTGACTATATACGCAGAGTACCAGTACTGAGTCAATGAGTAACCTGACTATATACACAGAGTACCAGTACTGAGTCAATGAGTAACCTGACTATATACACAGAGTACCAGTACTGAGTCAATGAGTAACCTGACTATATACAGAGTACCAGTACTGAGTCAATGACTAACCTGACTATATCCACAGAGTACCAGTACTGAGTCAATGAGTAACCTGACTATATATACAGAGTACCAGTACTGAGTCAATGAGTAACCTGACTATATACACAGAGTACCAGTACTGAGTCAATGACTAACCTGACTATATACACAGAGTACCAGTACTGAGTCAATGAGTAACCTGACTATATACACAGAGTACCAGTACTGAGTCAATGAGTAACCTGACTATATATACAGAGTACCAGTACTGAGTCAATGAGTAACCTGACTATATACACAGAGTACCAGTACTGAGTCAATGAGTAACCTGACTATATACACAGAGTACCAGTACTGAGTCAATGACTAACCTGACTATATACACAGAGTACCAGTACTGAGTCAATGACTAACCTGACTATATACACAGAGTACCAGTGCTGAGTCAATGAGTAACCTGACTATATACACAGAGTACCAGTACTGAGTCAATGAGTAACCTGACTATATATACAGAGTACCAGTACTGAGTCAATGAGTAACCTGACTATATACACAGAGTACCAGTACTGAGTCAATGAGTAACCTGACTATATACACAGAGTACCAGTACTGAGTCAATGACTAACCTGACTATATCCACAGAGTACCAGTACTGAGTCAATGAGTAACCTGACTATATACACAGAGTACCAGTACTGAGTCAATGAGTAACCTGACTATATATACAGAGTACCAGTACTGAGTCAATGAGTAACCTGACTATATACACAGAGTACCAGTACTGAGTCAATGAGTAACCTGACTATATACGCAGAGTACCAGTACTGAGTCAATGAGTAACCTGACTATATACACAGAGTACCAGTACTGAGTCAATGAGTAACCTGACTATATACGCAGAGTACCAGTACTGAGTCAATGAGTAACCTGACTATATACACAGAGTACCAGTACTGAGTCAATGAGTAACCTGACTATATACACAGAGTACCAGTACTGAGTCAATGAGTAACCTGACTATATACAGAGTACCAGTACTGAGTCAATGAGTAACCTGACTATATACAGAGTACCAGTACTGAGTCAATGAGTAACCTGACTATATACAGAGTACCAGTACTGAGTCAATGACTAACCTGACTATATACACAGAGTACCAGTACTGAGTCAATGAGTAACCTGACTATATACAGAGTACCAGTACTGAGTCAATGAGTAACCTGACTATATACAGAGTACCAGTACTGAGTCAATGACTAACCTGACTATATACACAGAGTACCAGCACTGAGTCAATGAGTAACCTGACTATATACACAGAGTACCAGTACTGAGTCAATGAGTAACCTGACTATATACACAGGGTACCAGTACTGAGTCAATGAGTAACCTGACTATATACACAGAGTACCAGTACTGAGTCAATGTGCTGGAGTACGAGGTAATAACATGGCTATATTCAAGGCGGCAGGTACCCTAGTGATCACAGCCGGTTGTGATACAGCCTGGAATCGAACATGGGTCTGTAGTGACGCCTCTAGCGCTGCGATGCAGTGCCTTATATGCTGACCATGCGACGCGAGTAGTGCAAAATATATTTACACATTCTTGTTATTCAATCATTGCACCCACACTACTCGTGCGCGTCATTTGAGTGTCTGCGTAGTTGGGCGCTAAAATAGAACTTCTTTCCATTTCTAATGATTGACATGCTGCAAATCCCGCCTCTCCCATCTCCTCATTGGTTTTTAGGAGCATTGAAAAATGAACTGAGGTCCACAGTCCAATTGGTGGTGGTAAAGCACCTTCAAGTTGGTTGCCAACTGCCATATAAAGGTCAAAGAAGAAGAAGCCTGATGGAGGAGAGATGACTAGAAACAAACTTGGTTTACCCTTTTATGGGAGGATTCATTTGTCGGAGTAGAGGACCTTGTGTAAAATAACAACCCAATGTTTATATCCCAGGACAAATTAGCTAGCTAGCTACATTTCCATAAATGTTTAATGCTTTTCGACCTGTCCCCAAATTAATATAGTTGGTTCAGAGCTCGTTTTCATGTTTTAACCTGCATGTCCTGATCTCCTCTGGTGTGGGAGGACAACCTCAACATGCGGACGGTGTCTCGGGCGGATGATGTCTCATGCGGAAGCGCATGTTAGACCGCTGCACCACTCAGGATCCCAAAACATAAGAATAAAGTGACTGATGAACAGTAGCTATTTGAGCTAAAAATGCAGTTACAACAGCTCGCTGTAAAGCGAAAAGGACGAATGAACTAACATGGACCTTGTCTGCTACAATTAATGCTTTCTGACATGAACAGAGTACAAAAATCAGGCAAACCGGAAGAACAACATACTACAAAAACCGGGCATCTTCCCATCAAAGGCGAACTAACTAACTGGAGTGTCTGTGCACTAAGTCAACCCGACTCTTATCAAAACAACCTTTTATTTGTCAAATGGGCCGAATTACAACATGCTGACTTACAAACCCTTAACCAACAATGCCGTTTTAAGAAAATATGAGTTAAGAAAATATCTACTAAATATCTACTAAATAAATCACCTAAAAAAAGCGAAACAACAAGAACCAGGCGATATACAAGGTGTACCGGTATCGAGTCCATGTGGGGGGTGCAGGTTAGTCGAGGTAAACAAACATTCATTATCTGATTTCACCTTTATTTAATCAGGTTGGCCAGTTGAGAACAAATTCTCATTTACAACTGGGACCTGGTCAAGATAAAGCAAAGCAGTGAGACACACATGGAATAAACATAGTCAATAACACAATAGAAAAGTGTGATCAAACTGTATATATAAAAATCCAACATCTCTGCAGTATGTCCACATTTCAGACATCAGATTCCCGGACAACCCTGCAATACCGTTTCAATGGTCCAGAGCATTCAGAGACATGCAACGAAATGCATCAGTTTATCTCCCCTCGCCAGATATGTCAGATCCCACATTAGTTAGCATGCTAGGTAGCTAGCTTATACATTCCGAGCCAAAACACAGGTGGAAATCGACCAAAACCCGCTGACATGTTTTGTTTTACAACCTTTTACATTTTCAACAAAAAAATACTAACTTAGTAATAGTGGTTGAGTTAGCTAGCTAGGTTATAAATCCTACGTTATAACAGCAGTAGCCGTTTTCGTAGTGTAGCTAGCTCCGTTGGTACCGTGGGAAACCGAGCCGGTTCCGCTGCATAACACCGGTACATCGCTAACGAGCCCAGAGCATCAATGCAAAGATGCTAACGTTAGGCACTGCTTTGAGGAAAAGACAATACCTACTGTACTCTTTTGTCATTTATTGAATGACTGAGACACGTGTAGTTCTTGGCACGTCGTCCCGGAGATGTAAAACAGATAATTCTCAGTAATTTGTCATTTTAGAAAAATGTTAGAATATTGAAGCAAACCTCCTTTTTTTCAGTGGAGACAAAGCAAAGGCGCCATTTTACCGGATGGTTTGAGACGCACTAAAATGGCGCATCTAGCCCAAATCCTATCTGTTGTCCTATTGGTTGTTGAGTCAGGAAATTATGGCTTTCTGATTGGCCAAATCGTTTTGAGCGTTTCCATAGGCTTAGTGTGAATCGTATTCTCTCAATCTACTGGCGACTTTTTTTTGTGACCCACCTCTTTGCTCTGGTTTTTATTTTAGATTATTTTATTATATGACCATGCTGGTCATTTATGAACATTTGAACATCTTGGCCATGTTCTGTTATAATCTCCACCCGGCACAGCCAGAAGAGGACTGGCCACCCCACATAGCCTGGTTCCTCTCTAGGTTTCTTCCTAGGTTTTGGCCTTTCTAGGGAGTTTTTCCTAGCCACCGTGCTTCTACACCTGCATTGCTTGCTGTTTGGGGTTTTAGGCTGGGTTTCTGTTCAGCACTTTGAGATATCAGCTGATGTACAAAGGGCTATATAAATACATTTGATTTGATTAATTCACACGTTCCACAATGGAAATGCCACATGGAAATGACACTGTTTTCTCTGATAATCTGAGCCTCCCATAGAGGCAGGCTGCATTCTGGTCTGTCTTGAATTCTAAACTCTATTGCTTAGTAAACTCTATTGTGCTAGACTCTAAACTTTAGTCAATTGCGCTGCCAAACATATTCCCCACTCAGAGCCTGTCCTGTCCCCTCAGGTAGGCCAGCATATTCCCCACTCAGAGCCTGTCCTGTCCCCTCAGGTAGGTCAACATATTCCCCACTCAGAGCCTGTCCTGTCCCCTCAGGTAGGCCTACGTATTCCCCACTCAGAGCCTGTCCTGTCCCCTCAGGTAGGCTAAACATATTCCCCACTCAGAGCCTGTCCTGTCCCCTCAGGTAGGTCTACGTTTTCCTCACTCAGAGCCTGTCCTGTCCCCTCAGGTAGGCCTACGTATTCCCCACTCAGAGCCTGTCCTGTCCCCTCAGGTAGGCCTATGTATTCCTCACTCAGAGCCTGTCCTGTCCCCTCAGGTAGGCCAAACATATTCCTCACTCAGAGCCTGTCCTGTCCCCTCAGGTAGGTCTACGTATTCCTCACTCAGAGCCTGTCCTGTCCCCTCAGGTAGGCCTACGTATTCCTCACTCAGAGCCTGTCCTGTTCCCTCAGGTAGGCTAAACATATTCCTCACTCAGAGCCTGTCCTGTCCCCTCAGGTAGGCCTACAAAAAGTATGTTATAAAACCAGGACACACTGTTGAGAGGGATGCTTGGAAAGCCTAAAAACCTACACTGGACTAGCAACCAACCACACTGAGCTCAATAAAATTGCATTGAGTTTGCAGAGAGTCTGAACTATTTTTGTTTCCGGGTCTGGCTATTCTGGCTTCCAGGTTAAGCGAGCAGTGTGTCAAGAACCAGTGTGGCTTGGCGGGGTCGTGTTTTCGGAGGACGCATAGTTTTCGGCCGACACATAGTTTTCGGCCTTCGACCTCTCCAGAGTTGGTACGGGAGTTTCAGCGATGGGACTGTAACTTCCAATTGAATATCACGAAATTGGGGAGAAAAAAGGGGCAAAACGGACCATTTTTTTAATAAAAACAATAAACAAGATGGAGGGAAATAACAAATATATAAAATGAGTCTGGACTTCAGTACGGAGTTGTGTAAACTGTTATCACAAGGTGAAGCTGATTTGGTTATATAGGAAGCAGGTGTTGGCAGGGTATTAAAACGAATATCAGTCAACAAAGTCATTGGCCCAGATAACATCAACAACCATGTTCTGAGAAATCCTGTCGGTGTGTTCAGTGAGCTGTCGCTCACTGAGGGAGAACACTGTACCAGCTCAGTGGGAATCACCCATCGTATTCCCAGTGCCCAATCAGAGCCGCCCTCAGTTATTACAGCCCTGTTGCATTAACACCTGGCATAATGAATAGTTTGTGTGCCTAATTCTCTCCCACATGTAATGGTTATTATTTTCTTCTCTCTCACTGTGAGCCATCATTACAGAGGAGTGTGCTGTGGTGAACATTTATCTTGAATAAACCTGTCTGAAGATATCTTGGACTTGTTCTTGCCGGCACCTATATCTCTACTAGTGGCACCTATATATCTACTAGTGTTCTATCCACAGGCACCTATATCTCTACTAGTGTTCTATCCACTGGCACCTATATCTCTACTAGTGTTCTATCCACTGGCACCTATATCTCTACTAGTGTTCTATCCACTGGCACCTATATCTCTACTAGTGTTCTATCCACAGGCACCTATATCTCTACTAGTGTTCTATCCACAGGCACCTATATCTCTACTAGTGTTCTATCCACTGGCACCTATATCTCTACTAGTGTTCTATCCACAGGCACCTATATCTCTACTAGTGTTCTATCCACTGGCACCTATATCTCTACTAGTGTTCTATCCACTGGCACCTATATCTCTACTAGTGTTCTATCCACTGGCACCTATATCTCTACTAGTGTTCTATCCACTGGCACCTATATCTCTACTAGTGGCACCTATATCTCTACTAGTGTTCTATCCACTGGAACCTATCTCTCTACTAGTGTTCTATCCACTGGAACCTATATCTCTACTAGTGTTCTATCCACTGGCACCTATATATCTACTAGTGTTCTATCCACTGGCACCTATATATCTACTAGTGTTCTATCCACTGGCACCTATATCTCTACTAGTGTTCTATCCACTGGCACCTATATCTCTACTAGTGTTCTATCCACAGGCACCTATATCTCTACTAGTGTTCTATCCACTGGCACCTA
Source organism: Oncorhynchus kisutch (assembly GCF_002021735.2). Lineage (NCBI taxonomy): Eukaryota > Metazoa > Chordata > Actinopteri > Salmoniformes > Salmonidae > Oncorhynchus > Oncorhynchus kisutch. Next base: position 2,236,218 of record NC_034188.2, read on the forward strand.
TATCTCTACTCGTGTTCTATCCACTGGCACCTATATCTCTACTAGTGTTCTATCCACTGGCATCTATATCTCTACTAGTGTTCTATCCACTGGCACCTATATCTCTACTAGTGTTCTATCCACTGGCACCTATATCTCTACTAGTGTTCTATCCACTGGCACCTATATATCTACTAGTTTTCTATCCACTGGAACCTATATCTCTACTAGTGTTCTATCCACAGGCACCTATATATCTACTAGTGTTCTATCCACTGGCACCTATCTCTCTACTAGTGTTCTATCCACAGGCACCTATATATCTACTAGTGTTCTATCCACAGGCACCTATATATCTACTAGTGTTCTATCCACTGGCACCTATATCTCTACTAGTGTTCTATCCACTGGCACCTATATATCTACTAGTGTTCTATCCACTGGCACCTATATCTCTACTAGTGTTCTATCCACAGGCACCTATATATCTACTAGTGTTCTATCCACTGGCACCTATATATCTCTACTAGTGTTCTATCCACTGGCACCTATATCTCTACTAGTGTTCTATCCACTGGCACCTATATATCTCTACTAGTGTTCTATCCACTGGCACCTATATCTCTACTAGTGGCACCTATATCTCTACTAGTTTTCTATCCACTGGCACCTATATCTCTACTAGTGTTCTATCCACTGGCACCTATATCTCTACTAGTGTTCTATCCACTGGCACCTATATATCTACTAGTGTTCTATCCACTGGCACCTATATCTCTACTCGTGTTCTATCCACTGGCACCTATATCTCTACTAGTGGCACCTATATCTCTACTAGTGTTCTATCCACTGGCACCTATATATCTACTAGTGTTCTATCCACTGGCACCTATATCTCTACTAGTGTTCTATCCACTGGCACCTATATCTCTACTAGTGTTCTATCCACTGGCACCTATATCTCTACTAGTGGCACCTATATCTCTACTAGTGGCACCTATATCTCTACTAGTGTTCTATCCACTGGCACCTATATCTCTACTAGTGGCACCTATATCTCTACTAGTGTTCTATCCACTGGCACCTATATCTCTACTAGTGTTCTATCCACTGGCACCTATATATCTACTAGTGTTCTATCCACAGGCACCTATATCTCTACTAGTGTTCTATCCACTGGCACCTATATCTCTACTAGTGTTCTATCCACTGGCACCTATATATCTACTAGTGTTCTATCCACTGGCACCTATATCTCTCTACTAGTGTTCTATCCACTGGCACCTATATCTCTACTAGTGTTCTATCCACTGGCACCTATATCTCTACTAGTGTTCTATCCACTGGCACCTATATCTCTACTAGTGTTCTGTCCACTGGCACCTATATCTCTACTAGTGTTCTGTCCACTGGCACCTATATCTCTACTAGTGTTCTATCCACTGGCACCTATATCTATCTACTAGTGTTCTATCCACAGGCACCTATATCTCTACTAGTGTTCGATCCACTGGCACCTATATCTCTCTACTAGTGTTCTATCCACTGGCACCTATATCTCTCTACTAGTGTTCTATCCACTGGCACCTACATCTCTCTACTAGTGTTCTGTCCACTGGCACCTACATCTCTCTACTAGTGTTCTGTCCACTGGCACCTATATCTCTACTAGTGTTCTATCCACTGGCACCTATATCTCTACTAGTGTTCTATCCACTGGCACCTATATCTCTACTAGTGTTCTATCCACAGGCACCTATATCTCTACTCGTGTTCTATCCACAGGCACCTATATCTCTACTAGTGTTCTATCCACTGGCACCTATATCTCTACTAGTGTTCTATCCACTGGCACCTATATCTCTACTAGTGTTCTATCCACTGGCACCTATATATCTACTAGTGTTCTTTATGATCCTCCGCGATCAGCCTTTGGCTTTTTCCCCAATAATAATTAGATGGATGCTTATATTCATCCTATTTCACACATGTACCCGTGTGTATTATAAGCATGTGTGAATTGGAAATGCGTTTCCCGTTGACACCCTTGGAGGCCTCTAAGACCCTCAAGAACTTCTAGTAGATGCACCATTGAGAGCAACCTCCGGGCTCTCCAGAGGGTGGTCCGGTCAACCCAATGCATCATCGGAGGCAAGAAGATCATCAAGAACCTCAGCCACTCGAGCCACGGGGCCCAGTACCCTGCCCTGAACATAGTCCCTGTTAGTCATAGTCACATCCACCGGGCATGTGCTGACCAACTGTCAGATGTCTTCACTGACATTTTCAACCTCTCCTTGTCTGAGTCTGTAATACCAACATTTTTCATGCAGACCACCATAGTGCCTGTGCCCAAGAACACTAAGGTAACCTGCCTAAGTGATTACAAACCCGTAGCACTCACATTGGTAACCATGAAGTACTTTGAAAGGCTGGTAATGGCTCACATTAGCACCATTATCCCAGAAACACTAAACCCACTCCAATCTGCATAGCGCTCCAACAGATCCACAGATGACTCAATCTCAATCGCACTCCACACTGCCCTTTCCCACCTGGACAAAAGGAACACCTATGTGAGAATGCTATTCATTGACTACAGCTCAGTGTTCAACACTATAGTGCCCTCAAAGCTCATCACTAAGCTAAGGACCCTGGCACATTTACTCTGTACCGGCCCCCTGTATATAACCTCGTTATTGTTATGTAATTCTTATAGTTTTTAGAAAAGTCTGTAATGTAATCAAATGTGGGAAAAGTCAAGGGGTCTGAAAACCTTTCAGCAATATACATATATACATTTGCATTCGGAAGTTTACATACACTTAGGTTGGAGTCATTAAAACCTGTTTTTCAACCACTCCACAAATTTCTTGTTAACAAACTATAGTTTTGGCAAGTCGGTAAGGACATCTACTTTGTGCATGACACATTTTTTCCAACAATTGTTGACAGACAGATTATTTCACTTATAATTCACTGTATCACAATTCCAGTGGGTCAGAAGTTTGCATACACTAAGTTGACTGTGCCTTTAAACAGCTTGGAAAATTCCAGAAAATGTCATGGCTTTAGAAGCTTCTGATAGGCTAATATACATCATTTGTGTCAATTGGAGGTGTACCTGTGGATGTATTTCAAGGCCTACCTTCAAACTCAGTGCCTCTTTGCTTGACATCATGGGAAAATTCAAAGAAATCTTCCAAGACCTCAGAAAAAAACATTGTAGACCTCCACAAGTCTGGTTCATCCTTGGGAGCAATTTCCAAACGCCTGAAGGTACCACGTTCATCTGTACAAATAATAGTACGCAAGTATAAACACCATGGGACCACGCAGCCATCATACCGCTCAGGAAGGAGACGCCTTCTGTCTCCTAGAGATGAATGTGCGTTGGTGCGAAAGGTGCAAATCAATGCCAGAACAACGGCAAAGGACCTTGTGAAGATGCAGGAGGACACAGGTACAAAAGTATCTATATCCACAGTAAAACGAGTCAAATATCGACATAACATGAAAGGCCGCTCAAGGAGGAAGAAGCCACTGCTCCAAAACCGCCTTAAAAAAAGCCAGACTATGGTTTGCAACTGCACATGGGGACAAAGATCGTACTTTTTTGGAGAAATGTCCTCTGGTCTGATGAAACAAAAATAGAACTGTTTGGCCATAATGAGGCTTGCAAGCCGAAGAACACCATCCCAACCGTGAAGCACGGGGGTGGCAGCATCATGTTGTGGGGGTTCTTTGCTGCAGGAGGGACTGATGCACTTCACAAAATAGATGGCATCATGAGGATAAAAAATTATGTGGATATATTGAAGCAACATCTCAAGACATCAGTCAGGAAGTTAAAGCTTGGTCGCAAATGGGTCTTCCAAATGGACAATGACTCCAAGCATACTTCCAAAGTTGTGGCAAAATGGCTTAAGGACAACAAAGTCAAGGTATTGGAGTGGCCATCACAAAGCCCTGACCTCAATCCTATAGAACATTTGTGGGCAGAACTGATATATATATATATATATATATATACAGCTGAAGTCGGAAGTTTACATACACCTTATATATATGTATATATTCATATTCCGGACCATTTTCTTTTTACTTTTTTTGACCGTGTGTGTATTGTTTTGCAAGGTATTATTACTGCGCTGTTGGGTTTAGAAACACAAGCATCTCTGCCAATCTCTGTATGAGATCATTATCAACGGTGATCTTGAAGCAGTTTAGGTTAAGTGCCTTGCTCACGGGGCACATCGGCTGATTTTTCACCTTGTCGGCTCGGGGATTCAAACGAGTGACTTTTCTGTTACGAGCCCAACACTCTAGTCTAACCGCTAGGCTAAATGCCTATAACCAGGCTTTTTTATTTATTTAAAAATGGTTATTTTACCTTTATTTTACTAGGCAAGTCAGTGGGTTAACTGCCTGTTCAGGGGCAGAACGACAGATTCCCCCTTGGTGGGGAAAAATGCCAAACTGATCACAGATGAGCGTCTGTCTTGGGCTCGTGGCAGCTTCCTTCACGCCCCATGTGGGCGGAGTCACACCTGTAAAGTAAGCGGGAACCAATCATATACTCCGGAGGCGTGGTCGTCAGAACTCAGACATTTTGTGTGACTACGAGATGCGTGAAGATTGCACTGACCTGAGATTGTAGTATCGTTGTGCTTCTACACCTGCATTGCTTGCTGTTTGGGGTTTTAGGCTGGGTTTCTGTACAGCACTTTGAGATATCAGCTGATGTACGAAGGGCTATATAAATAAATTTGATTTGATTTGATTTGTTAGCAGGGACGTCGCTAGGCCTATTTGCCCCCTCCCCCTACTCATAAATCAGTATATCAGTCAATATATTTTTTTTCCGTCAACCGTTCCATCGCATCTTAAACTTTTTACCTGACCGGCACTAGGACCTGGGGGAGGCTGCTGCTGCTGAGGCTGCTGCTGCTGAGGCTGATGCACATGCTACCGACTGTTAGACTTTCTTCAGTGAAGATGGCTGACAAAAATAATAATATTTTTTAAACTTTATTAACAACAAATCAATACAGGAAGTACATGTGGGAACACAAGTATATATAAATAATATACAAAGGACAATTGGGCTAGGGGGCGGGGCTGGGGGCGGGGATAGGGGGCGGGGATAGGGGCGGGGATAGGGGCGGGGATAGGGGGCGGGGATAGGGGGCGGGGATAGGGGGCGGGGATAGGGGGTACAATATCACATTACATCAGGACCTTAAGGGACATACATAGAATTATAAGTGTAACAGCTTTTTTGTTAGTAGAGTATTTAATTGTCTTAAAATACAGTTCAATTTCTTTTTGTAAGACAATGTGTTGTTTTGTTTGTAAATTTACATTTGTGAATATGACATTTGGCCAAAAGAATAATGAAATTAATTACATATAAATGTTTCAGCTTATTTCTATCGTAGGTAAAGAATCCAAGCAGTACATCTCTCCAAAATAGTGTAAGATCTTCATAAATGTGTTCAATTATAAATCTACTGATGTCTTGCCACAGTTTTCTTACATGAACACAATGCCAAAAAAGAAGCAACACCGTTTCTAGGTGGTCATTACAAAAGGTTATTTTACTGGAATACCATAATATGAAGGTGTCACACAATCTTTGACAGAGTTCACATTTATTAATGTTAAGATATAGACCAGACGCTTTGGAAAAGCATTGTATCACATTGATCGATATGGGAATTTGGTTAGCGTCTTTCAGAAAAAGTATCGTCAGCTGGCTTATAATAATTTCTTTACCAGCTGTGGAAATACCTTTTTACAGAACTATTATTTATTTAAAGAATTTGTAAGAAGTTGGGTGATTTAATAGGACAACCTTGCCAAATTCCTCTCTTTCCTCACATAAAAAATACTAGGATGGAGGCAAATGTAAGTGATTATAACGTCATTACGAATCATGCAAAACAATGTACATTTGACAGGAATATATTAGTTAATGTATATATTTTTATCATAAATTTAATTTACGAAAATCGCAATTTAGCAAGCTAGCTGGCTAGCTTTATGTGTGTTGTGACATGAGTATAACTCTGGATGTTTAATGTTTTAGGGACTCCTGAAACAACCAGCAAACCAGGCTGTCGTCTTGTGAAAGAGTGGATGTAAAGAATGTAAAGTATTTACTGCAAATTCAATGTACCATTTTGTTAGCTTGTCTTGTTGATATTTGCCATGCAAGGCATAGATGAAATAACGTAACGATTGAAATAACGTAACTATTGGAATAACGTAGCTATTGGAATAACGTAGCTATTGGAATAACGTAGCTATTGGAATAACGTAGCTATTGGAATAACGTAGCTATTGAAATAACGTAGCTATTGGAATAACGTAGCTATTGGAATAACGTAGCTATTGAAATAACGTAGCTATTGGAATAACGTAGCTATTGGAATAACGTAGCTATTGGAATAACGTAGCTATTGAAATAACGTAGCTATTGGAATAACGTAGCTATTGGAATAACGTAGCTATTGCAATAACGTAGCTATTGAAATAACGTAACTATCTATGTTCTTGCTTATTGTGCAGTGGAGGATACAAATACCTGTATGCCTATGGATGTGTAGCTAGCTATCGAGCCGATCTGTGTATTGACCCAAACGTTTGGTATACATATTAGTTCAGAACCGAGTTATGAACCTCCGCTATCATGGCCAGTTGTATCAACTTCAAAACAGCCTGAATGACATTAATGAAGACTATGGATTGAGTAGAATATAATATAACTTTGTGCCAAGGATGCAAGTCATGGCCAAAATACTAACTAATAGACTAGAAACAGGATTGAACTAGTTAAACGGCTGATTTGTCATTGTTTTATACAGATATAATTGAAACAGTACACTACACTTCCTATGCATGTAAATACCCTAAAACCAGTTCATCTCAATATCTAATTCCCTTCATCTGCATTGATCTGATAAACACAGGATAGCTGGAGTATTTCATCAAATGAGACTTAATGTCAACCAGTAGAGAATGTAAAATGCTTTATTGAAATAAGCTCATTATCCAAGTGTTATAAATACAAGTTGGATCTGTACTTCATTATAAAACAGAGGAAGAAAGAGGTGTAGAAAGACCAAAGGAAAGAGGTTAAACACAGGAGCAGGGAAGGCAGCATATGATTAATGAATCACAGTGCTACCTAAATATTCTCAGTTATAAATACATCATACATGCATTATACATATTAGGAATGTAATATTATAAATAAGTTCAATCTGTACTTCACATCTGCTGTGCCGTATAAAAACAGGAAGAAAGGTGGTAGGAGAGGTGTAAAATACAGAGAAATGGGTCATTTAATTTAATTTTACCTTTATTTAACCAGGCAAGTCAGTTAAGAACACATTCTTATTTTCAATGACAGCCTGGGAACAGTGGGTTAACTGCCTGTTCAGGGGCAGAACGACAGATTTGTACCTTGTCAGCTCGGGGGTTTGAACTCGCAACCTTCCGGTTAATAGTCCAATGCTCTAACCACTAGGCTACGCTGCCGCCCCAAGAACAGAGGCAGACAGCATATGATTAATGAATCACAGTGCTACCCAAATATTCTCTTAGTTTATCACAATTACATAATAGTGTCTAGTCGGCCCAAAGGTAATCTTAAGAGCGGATGAGGTGGCAATGACGGAATTGGGGGTTGGCTTCCTCTCTCACATCAAAACATACCTGCAGAAGAGAGACAGATGTATAGAGAGAGAGCATGATTAAGCCTTGTGTTTTTTATTCTAACACGGTCAGTCATCATAATCATCAGGAGGTGAAATGCAAAACTGACCCTGGATCATTAACTCTGGGACGACTACATCTCTATTTCAATGTAAAGCATCTCTTTAATAATACTTCCTGTATAATATAAACTGACCCTGGATCATTAACTCTGGGACTATTACATCTCTATTTCAATGTAAAGCATCTCTGCAGAGTACTCTATGCTAAAAAACCTGAATGGACACACGAGGACCAACAATATAGCTTAATTATAGAAATAATGGAGTGTCTTACCATTCTCCATGTTTGATCCTCTTGCCTATTCTTTGAAGGTGGAAGGAGCCACAGTTATACACCAGAGCCTACTTACTGCACAACACCATCCATCAGTCAGATTGATACATCAGTGTGTAGGTGTGGGTTATAGGGTGTCTAATTGTTCTAAACTTTTTCAATATGGGTGATTTAAAATAGCCTGTTTTGTTTTTGCACAGACATCACACCCTTACCTAAACAGCACCCTCACCTGAGAAGTAGATATCAAAGGGAGAGAAACTGAATTGAATAACTGCAGTTATCCAAAGAGCCGTTGGTTGTGCATAGCATAGTCTATGGTGTTGCCAGGGAACAGCTCTTTGAAGAAGTAGCACACATTGTAGGATTTTTTATGAATTTATTTGCAAATTCTGGTGGAAAATAAGTATTTGGTCAATAACAAAAGTTTATCTCAATACTTTGTTATATACCCTTTGTTGGCAATGACAGGTCAAATGTTTTCTGTAAATCTTCACAAGGTTTTCACACACTGTTGCTAATATTTTGGCCCATTCCTCCATGCAGATCTCCTCTAGAGCAGTGATGTTTTGGGGCTGTTACTGGGCAACACGGACTTTCAACTCCCTCCAAAGATTTTCTATGGGGTTGAGATCTGGAGACTGGCTAGGCCACTCCAGGACCTTGAAATGCTTCTTACGAAGCCACTCCTTCATTGCCCGGGTGGTGTGTTTGGGATCATTGTCATGCTGAAAGACACAGCCACGTTTCATCTTCAATGCCCTTGCTGATGGAAGGAGGTTTTCACTCAAAATCTCACGATACATGGCCCCATTTATTCTTTCCTTTACACGGATCAGTCGTCCTGGTCCCTTTGCAGAAAAACAGCCCCAAAGCATGATGTTTCCACCCCAATGCTTCACAGTAGGTATGGTGTTCTTTGGATGCAACTCCGCATTCTTTGTCCTCCAAACACGACGACCATATGACATTCTCCCAATCTTCTTCTGGATCATCCAAATGCTCTCTAGCAAACTTCAGACGGGCCTAGACATGTACTGGCTTAAGCAGGGGGACGCGTCTGGCACTGCAGGATTTGAGTCCCTGGCGACGTAGTGTGTTACTGATGGTAGGCTTTGTTACTTTGGTCCCAGGTCATTCACTAGGTCCCCCCGTGTGGTTCTGGGATTTTTTCTCACCGTTCTTGTGATCATTTTGACCCCACGGGGTGAGATCTTGCATGGAGCCCCAGATCGAGGGAGATTATCAGTGGTCTTGTATGTCTTCCATTTCCTAATAATTGCTCCCACAGTTGATTTCTTCAAACCAAGCTGCTTACCTATTGCAGATTCAGTCTTCCCAGCCTGGTGCAGGTCTACAATTTTGTTTCTGGTGTCCTTTGACAGCTCTTTGGTCTTGGTCATAGTGGAGTTTGGAGTGTGACTGTTTGAGGTTGTGGACAGGTGTCTTTTATACTGATAACAAGTTCAAACAGGTGCCATTAATACAGGTAACAAGTGGAGGACAGAGGAGCCTCTTAAAGAAGAAGTTACAGGTCTGTGAGAGCCAGAAATCTTGCTTGTTTGTAGGTGACCAAATACTTATTTTCACCATAATTTGCAAATAAATTCATTAAAAATCCTACAATGTGATTTTCTGGATTTTTTTCTTCTAATTTTGTCTGTCATAGTTGAAGTGTACCTATGATGAAAATTACAGGCCTCTCTCATCTTTTTAAGTGGGAGAACTTGCACAATTGGTGGCTGACTAAATACTTTTTTGCCCTACTGTATGTACATGTGTAGCATGTCACAATAACAGGATCATATCAAGGACATATCAAGGACAGCATCACAAATGAATACATATATACTACTTGAAGCTTGATGATGAGTTGATCATTTGAATCAGCTGTGCAGTGCTGAGGCAAAAACAACAATGTGCCTCTTTGATAGCTTTCTTTATCTGAGGACAGAAAATCTCACAAGAAACAGACTTCAAATTACACCACGCTGAATATTAGTTACTATTATCTCTGTCCTTCTACTTCTAGGAACAGGAACTACACACAAGTACCTGCCCTTTCCAGAATAGCCTCCTCCCTCACTGACAGTTGGGGCTGTTATCATTCACCCTCCATGGTCGTTAACTAGCTACCTACAAATGCATTTGGAGTTTGTTTTTTACAGTGATAAATACATCAAGATCGCTATCTGGTGATATTTAATTCACTTAGCTAGCTAACATTATCTATACAGTATGTGAAGTTGGCTAGATAGCTAGCTAGCCAACTAGCTAACATACACTCACCCCATTCCGTACAAATGTGCGCAACTGCGACATTCATACGAGGCTGCAAAGAAAACTAATGGGACTGTAGCGACTGTGTTGACTTCAAAATCTGGGGTGTGAACTACGTTTCTATTCAAGCGTTGATCGACATGGTAATGGCTCTATAGTATTGGAGAAAAGTTGAAAAAACGGCCCCCTCCGACGCTGTACTTTATATCGTGACGGGTCATGGCGTAACGTACAGCACGCATAAAGCAACTAATTCTGTCTTCCAGCCTCTCTCCACCAGGTGGAGCACTTCTCTCACCGTTTAAAAACAAGAAAGGGACAGGGTAAGGGGACAGGGACAGGGTAAGGGGGGGATACCTAGTCATTTTTTTGTGTCGTCATTGCAAACTATCATGACTCTCAAAAGACAATGTTTACTTCTGAAGATCACCTTCCCACCGCCCTCATAACCCGATTCAAATTTGACACAATCCTTCAAATATGTATGTAATGACACATTATATAAACTCTTTATAGTGATTTATTTACATTTTAGAGGCGATAAGGTGATAAGTTGGACAGATCGAGTGAAAAAAAAGCAGTTTTCCCACACAACATCTTGAGATGTTCTTCTCACTATCACACATTAGGTGTCGCTTCCCCACCCGCCATTTTTAAAAAGACCCGACGGAGCTCATTGCGTTCTTGAATCATGCAGAAACGGGCAGCGTGGGGGTCATGTCATTGATTTTGTTGGAAAGGGGAGAAATTGTGCTTTACAATTGTATTGACATTACAGTTGATCTGGAAGTATTACTTTTTTGGGGCGCTAAAAAAAGGTCAATTGTACAGACCAAGGCGATGTACAAAAGTGAGCGAGTTTACGTTAGCTTATTTGACTTAGCCTGCACATATAAACATCTTTAATGAAAGATGAAAACGTGAACACTATACAAAATAAGAAAACCTGGTTAAACCGAACCAGTCCTAACTGGTGCAAAACACAGAGACAGGAACAACCGAACCAGTCCTAACTGGTGCAAAACACAGAGACAGGAACAACCGAACCAGTCCTAACTGGTGCAAAACACAGAGACAGGAACAACCGAACCAGTCCTAACTGGTGCAAAACACAGAGACAGGAACAACCGAACCAGTCCTAACTGGTGCAAAACACAGAGACAGGAACAACCGAACCAGTCCTAACTGGTGCAAAACACAGAGACAGGAACAACCGAACCAGTCCTAACTGGTGTAAAACACAGAGACAGGAACAACCGAACCAGTCCTAACTGGTGCAAAACACAGAGACAGGAACAACCGAACCAGTCCTAACTGGTGCAAAACACAGAGACAGGAACAACCGAACCAGTCCTAACTGGTGCAAAACACAGAGACAGGAACAACCGAACCAGTCCTAACTGGTGCAAAACACAGAGACAGGAACAACCGAACCAGTCCTAACTGGTGCAAAACACAGAGACAGGAACAACCGAACCAGTCCTAACTGGTGCAAAACACAGAGACAGGAACAACCGAACCAGTCCTAACTGGTGCAAAACACAGAGACAGGAACAACCGAACCAGTCCTAACTGGTGCAAAACACAGAGACAGGAACAACCGAACCAGTCCTAACTGGTGTAAAACACAGAGACAGGAACAACCGAACCAGTCCTAACTGGTGCAAAACACAGAGACAGGAACAACCGAACCAGTCCTAACTGGTGCAAAACACAGAGACAGGAACAACCGAACCAGTCCTAACTGGTGCAAAACACAGAGACAGGAACAACCGAACCAGTCCTAACTGGTGCAAAACACAGAGACAGGAACAACCGAACCAGTCCTAACTGGTGCAAAACACAGAGACAGGAACAACCACCCACAAGATACCTAAAGAATATGGCTGCCTAAATATGGTTCCCAATCAGAGACAACGATAAACACCTGCCTCTGATTGAGAACCACTCTAGGCAACCATAGACTTACCTAGAATACTACACCGAACACAACCCCATAGACTACAAAACCCCTAGACAAAACAAGACACATAAATCACCCATGTCTCCCCCTGGCCTAACCAACATAACAAAGAAAACACAGAATACTAAGGCCAGGGCGTGACACGCCGTGAAACACCTGATTCAGATCGTACTACTACAGTACTACAGCAGATCGTATTACTACAGGACTACAGTACTACAGCAGATCGTACTACTACAGGACTACAGCAGATCGTACTACTACAGTACTACAGTACTACAGCAGATCGTTGTCCCCGCTCTGCCGTGAAACACCTGATTCAGATCATCATAGTGCCGAAGACCAGTTGATTACTTTCACTTTTCCCAAAATAATGCTTTCCTGAGACCCCTGGTAGAGACAGGAGGCCATTTTAGTTGAATAATGCTTTCCTGAGACCCCTGATAGAGACTGGAGGCCATTTTAGCCAGTTCTTGTTCTAACCAGTCAAATGTTTTTATTCACTGTAGCCTTGGTTCTCTAATCTGAAAGATGAACACTCATTTATAAACAGGAAGGATACTGCGCTGACACATAGCAATGTATTTATTCACACTGCGTTTGAACACAGCTGCACCATGTCACACATGCAGCAGAGTAACAGGCATGTCGTTCCGTTATAATGCTGATGTTGTTCTGAGTTACTGTATGAATGGGTACCCATTCAACCCATTGAAGTAAGTCAGTTCATATGTTTATATGTCTCTGTACTCATCAAATGGGATATTCTTTTGGAAAACAACATCTGTATGGTGCCTGAATTCTCCCAGCCTGTGGTATTGATTGGTAGAGGTTAGCAAAGGGTCTGAATACTTATGTAAATAAGGAATACCTATATTTCTAAAAAACTGTTTTCTCTTTGTCATTATGGGGTGTTGTGTGTAGATTGATGAGGATTATTTTTTATTTAATCCATTTTAGAATAAGGCTGTAAAATTTTGAAAAAACAGAATGGGTCTGAATAATTTCTGAATGTGAGTCTGGGAGTTTCACAATCAACTGCAAACTCACTCTGCTGTCTGCCCTAATCTGAACTCACTCTGCTGTCTGCCCTAATCTGAACTCACTCTGTTTACTGCCCTAATCTGAACTCACTCTGCTGTCTGCCCTAATCTGAACTCACTCTGCTGTCTGCCCTAATCTGAACTCACTCTGCTGTCTGCCCTAATCTGAACTCACTCTGTTTACTGCCCTAATCTGAACTCACTCTGCTGTCTGCCCTAATCTGAACTCACTCTGCTGTCTGCCCTAATCTGAACTCTCTGCTGGCTGCCCTAATCTGAACTCCCTCTGCTGTCTGCCCTAATCTGAACTCACTCTGCTGTCTGCCCTAATCTGAACTCACTCTGCTGTCTGCCCTAATCTGAACTCTCTGCTGGCTGCCCTAATCTGAACTCCCTCTGCTGTCTGACCTAATCTGAACTCCCTCTGAACAGGATATAGAGGGTGCCTCCCTAATGCACCCTTCCCACTTTATAGTTCACTACTTTTGACCAGAGCCAATTCTACAGAAACAATAACAGTGGCTGTCTTAAAAAGACTTCCTCATTTATGTTTTGATTCTGAAACGGAAACACATTCTAAGCTTCCGGGGTCAAGAAAATGTTAGGCTGCGTCCCAAATGCCTATAGGCCCTGAGCAAAAGTAGTGCGCTAAATAGGGAATAGAGTTCCATTGGGAACTACACCCTGTCAGTGTGTTGTGAGGGCATATCTCTATGCCTAACCATGCTGTACCATGCTTTACTATTAGTCTCCACATTAACTGTGTCGTTTAGCTTCTTCCTTGTATACAAAGTAGCAGTTCTAGAAGACGACATCAACAAACTCAGAGGAGATATTTCAAACCTAAAGCCACATTCTAAAGAATCCCCAGACGGGATGATAACTGGTATGTCCAGAACATGGGAGGTATGTGATTTTAAATTCTATATTAGGTATCAGTTACTCCACAGTCTTATGTTCTAAGGATAGCTTGCACACTAACATGTGTATAACATAGGGATCAGTTACTCCACTGTTGTTTATAAGCTCTAAGGAATATAATGTTTATTGCATTGTCTTATGTTCTGAGAATAGCTTGTATAACATAGGGATCATTTACTCCACTGTTGTTTATAAGCTCTAAGGAACATAATGTTTATTGCATTGTCTTATGTTCTGAGGATGTAAAAATGAGATACTTTGCCTTCTGTTTTCTTGTCAGAGATCAAAGCAAGTGGCTTCCCTAAATTCCCAGCAACAGAGACAGACAGAGAAAGACTCTCAGACTCTGTGTTCCTCGACAGTATCCTCTCTGAGAATGAAACGGGAGCAGGCCGGCTGTAGTGGAGGTACAGTAGGTATGAGTTAGTGTCATTGAGCATTTAGGTCGTTGAGGACGGTTCATGGTTTTTATGCCACCTTAAGTGACTCACTAACTTTTCTGTCAGTAGTTCAGCAGTCGTTTCTGCAGCTGTCAGCCAACACAAAGGAACAGCCATTTGTCAGAGGTAAATACTTCACTCATTTTCATTTTCTGTTTCAATCTCCATCACAAGCTAGACGTGTTTTAACAACCTTAACAAAACAACGAACAACCTCACCAAGGAGTTAGGATCTCTTGGTGTAACAGATAATTGTGTTGGGTTGTTAGTCGCTGGTTCATGTCCCAGATGCGCGACTTGTTATTTTTCTTCCCCAGGAAATGTGACGGTGATTCCTTGGATAGTTGCCTTGCATCAAGGGGAGGCCATCTCTTCCACTGGAGACAGAATCATCATCCAACAAGAAGGCTTCTTCATAGTGTTTGGCCAGGTATATTGTCAGAGATACCACCCCTTTGTCTTGCATATCAATGTACTTAATGGTTTATGCGGCAAATGTAAGGGAGATGGTTCGGTCACCATGCTAACCTTGCTTGAGGCCTTAGGCTTGGGAGATGGTTCGGTCACCATGCTAAACTTGCTTGAGGCCTTAGGCTTGGGAGATGGTTCGGTCACCATGCTAACCTTGCTTGAGGCCTTAGGCTTGGGAGATGGTTCGGTCACCATGCTAACCTTGCTTGAGGCCTTAGGCTTGGGAGATGGTTCGGTCACCATGCTAACCTTGCTTGAGGCCCTGGGCTTGGGAGATGGTTCGGTCACCATGCTAACCTTGCTTAAGGCCTTAGGCTTGGGAGATGGTTCGGTCACCATGCTAACCTTGCTTAAGGCCTTAGGATTGGGAGATGGTTCGGTCACCATGCTAACCTTGCTTGAGGCCTTAGGCTTGGGAGATGGTTCGGTCACCATGCTAACCTTGCTTGAGGCCCTGGGCTTGGGAGATGGTTCGGTCACCATGCTAACCTTGCTTGAGGCCTTAGGCTTGGGAGATGGTTCGGTCACCATGCTAACCTTGCTTGAGGCCTTAGGCTTGGGAGATGGTTCGGTCACCATGCTAACCTTGCTTGAGGCCCTGGGCTTGGGAGATGGTTCAGTCACCATGCTAACCTTGCTTGAGGCCTTAGGCTTGGGAGATGGTTCGGTCACCATGCTAACCTTGCTTGAGGCCTTAGGCTTGGGAGATGGTTCGGTCACCATGCTAACCTTCCTTGAGGCCTTAGGCTTGGGAGATGGTTCGGTCACCATGCTAACCTTCCTTGAGGCCTTAGGCTTGGGAGATCGTTTGATTCCATAAAGTGGGCCACAACTGGGTAAGTAAAGTTTTTACACCTAATGGTGCTACGATGCTCTGAGATACGTACTTTTAATTCACGCTTTGTTTTACCCACATCATTTTTACCACAAGGATAAGATAAATAACTGCCTTAGTGGAGCACGTAATAACACCTTTAATTGGGATCTGTTTCCCTGTTTGGGGGTGTTTGAAGGATCTACATTTATAAGTGCCATTGCATTGAGCACAGCCTTTACACTTGTAGTTCCCATCCAGGAGAGGCGCAAATAGACGTTGTGCAGGGATATCTTAGGAGTGGTAAATCAGAGTTTACCAATTGATCTCTGAGGGTTCTGCCCCATTACGATGACTACATGGTTCGTCCTGTTGTTTCCCAGGTGTTGTTCCAAAGTCCAGGCACCATCATGGGTCACATAGTGCGTAGTCGAGGAACCAATCAGAGATCCACAGAGCTGCTCCGCTGTCTACAGGAGATGCCCCAGACCAACTGTGCCAATACCTGCCACACTGGAGGTGAACCCAACACCTGTGGTGTTTCCACTAGTGGGATACCCTTTGGTGGTACTTCCATCAACGTTGTGAAAATGGGAGTTGAGTTGTAGTGGACAAAAATATGTATTATGTATGATACTATAAATACATCAAGTGACTCGTAATGAGACTCAACTATTTGCATATTAAAATGTTGATCTGACTACATAAAGAAAATAAGCAATATGCAAGAGACTGTAGTTGAGTTACACTAACAGACCACTATAGTTACAGTAATAGAACACTATAGTTACAGTAATATAACACTATAGATGAGTTACAGTAATAGAACACTATAGTTACAGTAATACAACACTATAGTTACAGTAATAGAACACTATAGTTACAGTAATAGAACACTATAGTTACAGTAATAGAACACTATAGTTACACTAACAGAACACTATAGTTACAGTAATAGAACACTATAGTTACAGTAATAGACCACTATAGATACAGTAATAGAACACTATAGTTGAGTTACAGTAATAGATCACTATAGTTACACTAACAGACCACTATAGTTACAGTAATATAACACTATAGTTACAGTAATAGAACACTATAGTTACAGTAACAGAACACTATAGTTACAGTAATAGAACACTATAGTTACACTAACAGAACACTATAGTTACAGTAATAGAACACTATAGTTACAGTAACAGAACACTATAGTTACAGTAATACAACACTATAGTTACAGTAATATAACACTATAGTTACAGTAATACAACACTATAGTTACAGTAACAGAACACTATAGTTACAGTAACAGAACACTATAGTTACAGTAATAGAACACTATAGTTACAGTAATAGAACACTATAGATGAGTTACAGTAATATAACACTATAGTTACAGTAATAGAACACTATAGTTACAGTAATAGAACACTATAGTTACAGTAATAGAACACTATAGTTACAGTAATAGAACACTATAGTTACAGTAATAGATCACTATAGTTGAGTTACAGTAATAGAACACTATAGTTACAGTAATACAACACTATAGTTACAGTAATACAACACTATAGTTACAGTAATAGAACACTATAGTTACAGTAATAGACCACTATAGTTACAGTAATAGATCACTATAGTTACAGTAATAGAACACTATAGTTACAGTAATATAACACTATAGTTACAGTAATAGACCACTATAGTTACAGTAATAGACCACTATAGTTGAGTTACAGTAATAGAACACTATAGTTACAGTAATACAACACTATAGTTACAGTAATAGAACACTATAGTTACAGTAATAGACCACTATAGTTGAGTTACAGTAATAGAACACTATAGTTACAGTAATACAACACTATAGTTGAGTTACAGTAATAGACCACTATAGATACAGTAATAGACCACTATAGTTACAGTAATAGACCACTATAGATACAGTAATAGAACACTATAGTTACAGTAATAGATCACTATAGTTACAGTAATAGAACACTATAGTTACAGTAATAGAACACTATAGTTACAGTAATACAACACTATAGTTGAGTTACAGTAATAGACCACTATAGATACAGTAATAGACCACTATAGTTACAGTAATAGACCACTATAGATACAGTAATAGAACACTATAGTTACAGTAATAGAACACTATAGATACAGTAATAGAACACTATAGTTACAGTAATAGAACACTATAGTTACAGTAATAGATCACTATAGTTACAGTAATAGAACACTATAGTTACAGTAATAGAACACTATAGATACAGTAATAGAACACTATAGTTACAGTAATAGAACACTATAGTTGAGTTACAGTAATAGACCACTATAGTTACAGTAATAGACCACTAGTTACAGTAATAGACCACTATAGTTGAGTTACAGTAATAGAACACTATAGTTACAGTAATAGACCACTATAGTTACAGTAATAGACCACTATAGTTACAGTAATAGAACACTATAGTTACAGTAATATAACACTATAGTTACAGTAATAGAACACTATAGTTACAGTAATAGAACACTATAGTTACAGTAATACAACACTATAGTTACAGTAATAGACCACTATAGTTACAGTAATTGAACACTATAGTTACAGTAATAGCAAATTCTTGAATGCAGTTGGTACAAAGAGTCACTTCTGAGGCTGTGCTGTCCTGCCGAGTTACTTCCATGCCTCTTTGTGTACCGTGTCTCTATGAGGTCTTCTTGTGTATGATTGTCTGTCCTGTCTCAGGCATGGTGAAGCTGGAGAGAGAAGACGAGTTGGAGCTGGTGATCCCAGATCGACCCCAAGCCCAGGTCTCCATGGACGCAGACTCAACCTTCTTTGGCATCATACGGCTGAACTGACTACCAGGAGACAGAAGTCACCAGCAGGAGGTGTGGGACTTGATGTCATGAACAGGATGATGTCCTCCTCTGACAGGATGATGTCCTCCTCTGACAGGATGATGTCCTCCTCTGACAGGATGATGTCCTCCTCTGACAGGATGATCTCCTCCTCTGACAGGATGATGTCCTTCCCCGACAGGAGGATGTCCTCCTCTGACAGGATGATGTCCTTCCCTGACAGGAGGATGTCCTCCTCTGACAGGATGATGTCCTTCCCTGACAGGATGATGTCCTCCTCTGACAGGATGATGTCTTATTGTTGTAACAACTTTCATCCATGGAGAGTTTTATCCATGGAGAGTGGAAGATGGCTGGGAGCAGAAATGTTATTTTTATAAACTATTTTAATATGAATAATCTGACAATATGAAATCGACCTTGAATGCTGTTGTGCTGAGTACGGGTGGTGTCCAGCATACATTAAATGTTTGGTTTCCATATGTGTCGATAGTTGAAGTGTAATATAGTATTCAGGTTGTCCTGATCCACCTGGTTGGTTGTGTGCCACGCATCATCAACGTAGGATTCTTCCTCTGTGTGTGTGTGTGTGTGTGTGTGTGTGTGTGTGTGTGTGTGTGTGTGTGTGTGTGTGTGTGTGTGTGTGTGTGTGTGTGCTCTGTCATCACAGAGTATGTGTGTGTGTGTGTGTGTGCTCTGTCATCACAGAGTATTTCTGTGTGTTTGTTGATACCTTTCAGGTTTTCCTTCCTCCCACTCTCCTTTCGTTTATTTATTCTTCCTTTCTATTTCAGAAAGGCTTCTGTTTTCCCAGGACTATAGCAGGAACAAACAGAGGATAAATATACCTGGCTCGGAGGGCAGATTTTCCAGACCGGTTGACATAATATCTAATCTAATGACACAATAATTGTGATGATCCAACATGTGACGTGTCTAAATCATGTTTAATGGTTATTTTGAAGGCCACAGCCCATTTGTATTGTATTTCAAATATATATTCTATAAAAGAGCTTATTTTTCTACACTAATAACAAACGTGTCAATAATAAGATGTGTAATTTCTGTCCGTCTCCAGACTTGTATCTCTGTGGTTTAACAACGTGTCATGAGTAATGAGTTCGTTGAGTTAACAGAAGGTCCACAAAGCGTATCTGGTGTCCACAGCCTTTTTCGTCTCCTCTCTTTTTTTTTATGACCGTCAGCTATAAATGGCTGAGAGGGGTGTTTGAGGACTGATGTAGCTCAGTGTCGTTAGGACAGAGACAGGAGAATGATCAGACCTACAGCTACAACATTCAGCTTAGTGCTACTGCTGTACTGCTCTCTGTCTCACAGTCTCACACAGTTCAACACTGTGACTGGAAGGATACCTGATGACAAACAGGTAGGCTGGTGAAAATCCTTTCAATATAAAAGTCAGAGAAGTAATGTTGATTTAATGGAGCTGATTCAATTAACCATCTCACCTGATGAGTAACCTTGCTGAGACCTGAACACTTGTGTTCGCTCTCTGAGTAAATGTGAAGGGTTTAACTCAGAGGAATAACATGTTCTTGTAGCAGGCGGGAGACCAGTGTTTAAACCCAGTTGGTCTCACCTCTGACACGTGAACACAGAGCTAAGTAACACTGTACTGTCATGGCGTCTTAGGCTGATATTACATCTGTGGAATTCAACTGTTGAGTGACAGGTTGTGGTCACTGGAAGGCTTTTGGTTTGCTGAAATAGCGTGTCAAACAGACATTGTTATTTTGACGATGGATAGTACATTTCTGCTTCATTTTTATACATCAAAACACTTTATCGGCGGTGTTGAAAGCTTTGTAGTTTCTCTCATCTTTCTCGTTTCAAGGAGACGACTTCCTGGAGGTTCAGGAACCTATCATCTGTTCCTGAGGGGCTGGACGTGAGGCTGAGGGAGCTGGATCTGTCCAACAACATTATAAGACATATAAACAGCCAGAGTCTGACTGTTCCATCCCTACTGAGACTGGACCTCAGCTACAACCAGCTAGAGATCATATCTGAAGGGGCTTTCAGAGATGTGGCCCAGCTTCAAGAGCTGAACTTGGCCAGGAATGCATTGAGCCACAATGTGGACAGTACCAGCCGAGCTCTTGGGTCTCTCCACAGACTGAGGAGGTTGGATATCTCTCTGAACGGTCTGGATGATGACACGGCGGGACTTTACCTTCGTGACAAATCAATTCTAGAAAGCCTAGATCTCACGGGCAACGGTTTGACGCGACTCAGGCCCAAGCTGTTTGCAGAGAGCCTGAGCG
The DNA here is from genome assembly GCF_002021735.2 of Oncorhynchus kisutch. Classification (NCBI taxonomy): domain Eukaryota; kingdom Metazoa; phylum Chordata; class Actinopteri; order Salmoniformes; family Salmonidae; genus Oncorhynchus; species Oncorhynchus kisutch. Next base: position 2,257,349 of record NC_034188.2, read on the forward strand.
TGAGAAGCATTCGCATCGAGAACAATCTGATCGCGGCAATAGAGGAGGGAACGTTTGAACCGTTGAAGAAACTCAAGATCTTAAATTTAGCCAGAAATAATCTAGTCTACATCTGTGATTTTAAACTCCATCAGGTGAAACTCTTGAATCTTAGCAGGAATTCCATAGAGTTCTTTGTCACCCGTGAGGACGGTCACCCATACGAGCTGGAGATCTTAGATCTGAGCTTCAACAACCTCCTCTATTTCCCCATGGTCCCCAAGACCAACCGGTTGAGATACCTCCACCTACAGAGCAACATGGTGGGGACCTTAGAGACAGACACCTTAATATCAGAGGCAGACTCTCTGTACAGAGAACTAACAAGTGAAGATGAGGTAAATGATGCTGTAGACAACAACAACATATACTCTAACTGGAAACTGATGCCGTTAGTTTACATGGACCTCAGTAGTAACCACTTCAGGTCTCTACCTGTGGAGACTCTGAGCCATCTGACCTCTTTGGTGACGCTGAACCTCAGCAAGAACTGTCTACAGGACATCAGCTTTAACACAACGAAGGGAGGCCATGTTGGAGGCTACCACCAACCTTCCTTGACCTTTCCGTCTCTACGCTACTTCGACCTGCAGAACAACGGTCTTCGACAACTCTCCACCTTCTTCCTGGAAGCCCTACCAAACATAGAGACATTAAACCTGAAGGAGAACTCTGTGAGGCCTTGTGATCCAAAGGACCAACTGGGACCATCTGAGACAACGAGAGTTAGTCTTAATAGTATGTCCCCTTGTGTTTCCTTCTGGAATATCAAAACTCTGAGAAGTCTAGATCTCCAAGACAACGGGATCAAAACACTCCATCAGAACACATTTGAAGGAACCCCTTTGGTTTCTCTCAACCTGGCCAGTAATGTAGATCTAATCTTTGATATTGGCGCTCTAGAAGGGTTGCAGAGTAGTCTCCAGTCTCTGAGTATCAGTGGGAACAGCATGACAACCTCTGCCTTGTCTCTGCCTTGTCTGAAAGCATTGAGACGACTCAACATGTCCAACAACAACGTAGACGTCCTCCCGGGCATCATCAGCTGTTCTCCTTTGACGGAGCTTGACCTGAGAAATAACGGGCTAACGTCTATGAATGAATCTGTGGTTGATCGTTTGTCTCTATATCTTGATGTGTTGTATGTCAGTGGCAACTCTTTCAACTGCTGTGACACCAAATGGCTAAAAACCCTAAACAGAGAGAAAGTGAATATTCCGGACCTTGACCATGCTGTGTGCCTCAGTGTCAATGGTACTCTGTTGACTGGCCTTCTGCGTAACCATTCACTGCACTGTTCATTGGAACTTAGCCCAAAGATAACAGAACCAAACCTTGGGCAAATAATAATAATAATGTTGTTTGTGTCGACAGTATTGATAACATTAGTTGTATTTGTGAAGAAGGTTTGTTGCAACACGGGGTCATTAATTGTGTAATGATTGTGCATGTAAAACCAAGAGCTGTGTTCGAATACCCATACTAACATACTGTATACTACATACTTAATGTATATATTACATACTATTTGTTAATTTTAGTATACTGAATACTACATACTTAATGTATATATTACATACTATTTGTTAATTTTAGTATACTGTAAACTACATACTCAATGTATATATTACATACTATTTGTTAATTTTAGTATACTGAATACTACATACTTAATGTATATATTACATACTATTAGTTCATTTTAGTATACTCTTGCTCCTGTGACATATTACTAGTTCGACCTACTGAAGAGGGAGGGGACTACCGGAGAGGGAGGGGACTACCGGAGAGGGAGTGGACTACCGGGAGAGGGAGGGGACTACCGGAGAGGGAGAGGACAACCTGAGAGTGTGCTCTAGGTGTAAATTCAGAGGGGACACTGGACGCTCTTGCCGAGGAGTAGGCTTGCTGGTTAACGTTGGCTAGCTACTTCCAGAAACAAATGAGAGCACCTCACTCTGACCATTTTACTCACCCTAGCAGAGCTGTTTTCATGTTATCCAGAGTGTTGATGACTGTAACTGTGCTACTGGCAACAATTTAATTATGCTTTTTTCTCGCCGACGTTTATCAGTTATTCTGCGCTCTGGCACACTGGGTGTGTTCGTTCTGGTGGACCAGAGTGTTGTCAGATTGTTACATTTAGAACAGACAAATTGCCAAAATAACATGGAACGTAACTTCTTTGACAAGTCATGACTTTATTAAATTGCTCTTCCGCTCTCCTACGACATCGGCTGCATACTTTACACTCCCATTTTCTGAAGGATTACATTATGGGACCAAAAAGCACGGAAATAATGTCCACTGCTTGTATACCATGACCAATAAACATACTATATACTACATACTACATACTACATACTCAAATGACGTCACAAATAGTATGGTTAGTGCGTTTGTATGAGTATTCGAACACAGCTGGTTTGTTGTTGTTGGCAGTTATCTGCAGCTATTCAGCTATTAGGTTTACTCCAGGTGATAACATCAATGCATTAGACTATTAGGTTTACTCCAGGTGATAACATCAATGCATTAGACTATTAGGTTTACTCCAGGTGATAACATCAATGCATTAGACTATTAGGTTTACTCCAGGTTATAACATCAATGCACGAGACTAATGCCCACATCTCAGAGGTTGTTGTGGCTAAATATGCCACGCTAACATGTGTCCACTGATAGCCTAGGGATACATTCTGATCCATAGACACCATACTTCCTTAATGTCAGTCAATCAACCACACATCAAGTCATGTCACTCTGATAGTAATGAGCTTGTCTCCAGGCTGAGCGAGAGAGAGAGGAGTTTATCATCTACTTGGCCATGTTAACATATGTTTCCCATGTTGAAGATGAGAAGCTGAAGTTGCACATGCTGGTACCTTTTCACGGTGCATTTCTCCTCTCCTGTCTGTTGGTTTTTAGTAATGAAGCCCCGAGTATGTCACAAAAACGTCCATTGATATGCTCAAGGACTGGTGAGTTCTGGAAAATGTGGATGTTTTCAAGCAGGAGCTGCTGGTAGTAAATGCTGCACATGCAGCAACCATCATAACATGCAATATAGAAGCTGAGGAAGGAGCAAAACCCCATAAATACACAGAGGAATGTGTATACTTTTTCAAAAAGCATTCTCTGAATTTGGTGCACTGCCCCTTTAACCAACCACCTCTGGTTCAGTTCTCATAACATCTTTGGTTGAGTTGAGTAGCGACCCATCCTTCAGGGCAGGTGAGACAGAGCTGTTTAGCTAACAAAAATATACACTGCTCAACAAAAGAAAGGGAACACTTAAACAACACAATGTAACTCCACGTCAATCACACTTCTGTGAAATCAAACTGTCCACTTAGGAAGCAACACTGATTGACAATAAACTTCACATGCTGTTGTGCAAATGGAATAGACAACAGGTGGAAATTATAGGCAATTAGCAAGACACCACCAATAAAGGAGTGGTTCTGCAGGTGGTGACCACAGACCACTTCTCTGTTTCTATGCTTCCTGGCTGATGTTTAGGTCACTTTTGAGTGCTGGCTGTGCTTTCACTCTAGTGGTAGCATGAGACGGAGTCTACAACCCACACAAGTGGCTCAGGTAGTGCAGCTCATCCAAGATGGCACATCAATGTGAGCTGTGGCAAGAAGGTTTGCTGTGTCTGTCAGCGTAGTGTCCAGAGCATGGAGGCGCTACCAGGAGACAGGCCAGTACATCAGGAGATGTGGAGGAGGCCGTAGGAGGGCAACAACCCAGCAGCAGGACCGCTACGTCCGCCTTTGTGCAAGGAGGAGCAGGAGGAGCACTGCCAGAGCCCTGCAAAATGACCTCCAGCAGGCCACAAATGTGCATGTGTCTGCTCAAACGGTCAGAAACAGACTCCATGAGGGTGGTATGAGGGCCCGACGTCCACAGGTGGGGGTTGTGCTTACAGCCCAACACCGTGCAGGACGTTTGGCATTTGCCAGAGAACACCAAGATTGTCAAATTCGCCACTGGCGCCCTGTGCTCTTCACAGATGAAAGCAGGTTCACACTGAGCACGTGATAGACGTGACAGAGTCTGGAGACGCTGTGGAGAACGTTCTGCTGCCTGCAACATCCTCCACCATGACTGGTTTGGCGGTGGGTCAGTCATGGTGTGGGGTGGCATTTCTTTGGGGGGGCCGCACAGCCCTCCATGTGCTCGCCAGAGGTAGCCTGACTGCCATTAGGTACCGAGATGAGATCCTCAGACCCCTTGTGAGACCATATGCTGGTGCGGTTGGCCTGGGTTCCTCCTAATGAAAGACAATGCTAGACCTCATGTGGCTGGAGTGTGTCAGCAGTTCCTGCAAGAGGAAGGCATTGATACTATGGACTGGCCCGCCCGTTCCCCAGACCTGAATCCAATTGAGCACATCTGGGACATCATGTCTCGCTCCATCCACCAACGCTATGTTGCACCACAGACTGTCCAGGAGTTGGTGGATGCTTTAGTCCAGGTCTGGGAGGAGATCCCTCAGGAGACCATCCGCCACCTCATCAGGAGCATGCCCAGGCGTTGTAGGGAGGTCATACAGGCACGTGGAGGCCACACACACTACTGAGCCTCATTTTGACTTGTTTTAAGGACATTACATCAAAGTTGGATCAGCCTGTTGTGTGGTTTTCCACTTTAATTTTGAGTGTGACTCCAAATCCAGACCTCCATGGGTTGATAAATTTGATTTCCATTGATAATTTTTGGGTGATTTTGTTGTCAGCACATTCATTATTTTAGTGTTCCCTTTATTTTTTTGAGCAGTGTATATATATATTTCTTTCTTTTTGTTTGTTTGTGTTGTTGTTGCCTATTTTGTTATTTTGGCATTAATACGTGTCACATATCAGTTTGCAAACAATGTAGAAAAGGGGGACAAGACTTAATAACATATAATCACTTAACATATGAACATCTTCTTGTTTTCTAGAGGCAGCTCCTAAACGCAGATGTTCCAGCTCAGTGATCCCTGTAGAGGTGGGGTTACCAGAGGAAAATATGGAGCGTAGGGTTTGGTAATGTTCTCTAGTTGCGTTGTGATTGGCTCAGTGTTCTGTCACTCATGGGGACACTACGTCGCCGCAAAATCTACACGGAGAGTTTGAAAATTCAAGCCCCTTGGGTGCTGCCATAGATTTACATTAGAAGGGCCCATCCAAGAAGACTCAATGTCATTGGCCACAGATAAAATTATGTCAAATCACATTATATCTACCGTACCTTTGATTGGACTGATCATGTCAACATCATACTTTCAAAATTTTAGCTTGCAGTCCTCATCATCAATCATGTAGACAATCTTCTGGCAAATCCTCTTCAATCCTTGTCATATGAAGAGAAATTATAGATAAAACGTAACGGTGCTCATTAGACATTGGACATAAACATTACACAACAAGTTGGAAATCGCAAATCCAACAATGAGTTGTTTGGAAGGAATGAGTGTCAAACTTCAAGCTTTGCACTAGCCTGCTATTCAGTGGAGAGGGTGTCCAAGTTTCTAGGGTCATTTTCAGCCCTTCCTGAACCGGAGACCAGAAACAGGCTACCTGAGGGCAATACCAAAATAAATGATTCTGTATCCTCACAACAAAATCAGCAGAGCTTCGATGATTTTATGCCCCAAATATTCAACATTTTGTTGGTGGGAAGAATTCTATAAAATATTTTTAGCTGAAAAGCACGAAGTCTTGAATCTTGCATTGATTTATATATCATGGAATCGGTACATCAAAAATCTCTTCCCAACTATTATGCAATCTGTATGGCACAGTTGTCAACATCCTGGTCCTCAAATGAAGCTGATAAACTTTCCTATTTATGCTGTTTTTGTTCCTTCCGCCAGTTTTGATCCTTTATATTGGGCAGACAGACCAGTTTCCTACTTCCTCCCACTGCCAGCTGCCTCCTCCATTTTGGGGTAATGCTGTAATCAATTGGTTGTACTCTTGGATTGAGCAGACCTTCCCGTACAATTCTGATAACTCCATGAAGGACATAACTCTACCATTCCAATTTACAATATCATTTAAGAACAAATACCCTTTTCAAACATATTTGTTCTATCTTTTCAGGGGGATGAAATTGAAATTGTAGCCGGCACTTGTTTGAAAAAGAGAGATACTTTAAAAAAAGCATTATTTTCAATTAATTTGAAAATGAGACATGGCAATCTGCCTTTAGCCAGTTTTAGATAAATGTAATCATCAAATATTGTAAGAGTATTTATTGTCTGCTTATATGCACCCTTTATTTATCCTACAGTTCTAACTTGGTGTACAGGGAGAAGACTGTAATAATGGCCCATGTTCTTAATTCAGTCGCTGTACATTTCAGAAGTGCTGAACAAACAGTTATATTGACTACGTCCATCCTAGCGTGCTCATTAATGTCTTAATTGAAATTATGGATTGCCTCATCTGCTCGTCATCTCCTTATGGCATAGTTCATACATCTCAATTGTCAGTAGAAACCACATTTATTTATTAAGCAAGTCAGCCATATCAGCTGTTTTTTTAAAGGCAGTAAATGAGGCTGAAGGAACTGTTTTACTGCCAGACAAGGCTCCGCTGAGGCTCATGGGTGTAGCAGTGGTAAGGATTCACTCCATGGCGCTGAAAAGAAATCTCTGCTGTTGGGACAGCTTTATGTTGGCCCTAACAGTTAGTGGGCACCGTTTGTTAAAGTTATAGTGTAATTAATGTATTATTTAGTGCAGTGGCTTTGTTGGCACGCATCCCACATTTTTGGAGGGGATTGTGCACCACCAAGATTTATAAGCTAAAATCGCCACTGTGTGAGAGTCTGATCAGTCACCATAATGCAGCTGCCGCTGAGTCCTGTGTGGCTTCCCACTGATCTCTGTAGCTTGGTTTCCATGCCGACACATTTTCATGGGAATATGATAAAATCTGCATAAAGAAAAGATTTTTCCCAACAGTGGTGTGTTTCCAAAACCAGTGCGTGATGACAGTATGGGGATGAGGTAGTTGGATGGGCTAATTACAGATGGGCTGTGTACAGGTGCAGTGATCTGTGAGTTGCTCTGACAGCTGGTGCTTAAAGCTAGTGAGGGAGATGTGAGTCTCCAGCTTCAGTGATTTTTGCAGTTCATTCCAGTTGTTGGCAGCAGAGAACTGGAAGGAAAGATGACCGAAGGAGGAATTGGCTTTGGGGGTGACCAGTGAGATATACCTGCTGGAGCACGTGCTACAGGTGGGTGCTGCTATGGTGACCAGTGAGTTGAGTTAAGGCAGGGCTTTACCTAGCAAAGACTTATAGATGACCTGGAGCCAGTGGGTTTGGCGATGAATATGAAACGAGGGCCAGTCAACGAGAGCGTACAGGTTGCAGTGGTGGGTAGTATATGGGGCTTTGGTGACAAAACGGATGGCACTGTGATAAACTGCATCCAATTTGCTAAGTAGAGTATTGGAGGCTATTTTGTAAATGACATTGCCGAAGTCAAGGATCAGTAGGATGGTCAGTTTTACGAGGGTATGTTTGGCAGCACGAGTGAAGGATGCTTTTTTGTGAAATAAGAAGCCGATTCTAGATTTAATTTTGGATTGGAGATGCTTAATGTGAGTCTGGAAGGAGAGTTTACAGTCTAACCAGACACATAGAATATGTGGACAACTTCAAATACCTAGATCAGAACCGTCCAGAGTAGTGATGCTGGACGGGCGGGCAGGTGCGGGCAGCGATCGGTTAAAGAGCATGCATTTAGTTTTACTTGCGTTTAAGAGCAGTTGGAGGCCACGGAAGGAGAGTTGTATGGCATTGAAGCTCGTCTGGAGGTTAGTTAACACAGTGTCCAAAGAAGGGCCAGAAGTATACATAATGGTGTCGTCTGCGTAGAGGTGGATCAGAGAATCACCAGCAGCAAGAGCGACATCATTGATATATACAGAGAATAGAGTTGGTAGGCCTAATAATAGAGATGATATGATTATCATAATTTCTATCTGAACTTTCGACAATGTTGTTCTCTACAGAACACAACCCGAGTCGGACACACTTTACAATGACAGAGAGAGAGGTGAGTGACTACACCTAGATAGAACAATGTAACGGATGTGAAATGGCTAGCTTAGTTAGCGGTGGTGTGCACTAAATAGCGTTTCAATCGGTGACGTCACTTGCTCTGAGACCTTGAAGTAGTGGTTCCCCTTGCTCTGCAAGGGCCGCGGCTTTTGTGGAGCGATGGGTAACGATGCTTCGTGGGTGACTGTTGTTGATGTGTGCAGAGGGTCCCTGGTTCGCGCCCGGGTATGGGCGAGGGGACGGTCTAAAGTTATACTGTTACAACAAGATATAAATTACACATCTTATTATTGACACGTTTGTTATTAGTGTAGAAAAATAAGCTCTTTTATAGAATATATATTTGAAATACAATACAAATGGGCTGTGGCCTTCAAAATAACCATTAAACATGATTTAGACACGTCACATGTTGGATCATCACAATTATTGTGTCATTAGATTAGATATTATGTCAACCGGTCTGGAAAATCTGCCCTCCGAGCCAGGTATATTTATCCTCTGTTTGTTCCTGCTATAGTCCTGGGAAAACAGAAACCTTTCTGAAATAGAAAGGAAGAATAAATAAACGAAAGGAGAGTGGGAGGAAGGAAAACCTGAAAGGTATCAACAAACACACAGAAATACTCTGTGATGACAGAGCACACACACACACACACACACACACACAGAGAGGAAGAATCCTACGTTGATGATGCGTACCACACAGGACAACCTGAATACTATATTACACTTCAACTATCGACACATATGGAAACCAAACATTTAATGTATGCTGGACGCCACCCGTACTCAGCACAACAGCATTCAAGGTCGATTTCATATTGTCAGATTATTCATATTAAAATAGTTTAGAAAAATAACATTTCTGCTCCCAGCCATCTTCCACTCTCCATGGATAAAACTCTCCATGGATGATTCTCTCCATGGATGAAAGTTGTTACAACAATAAGACATCATCCTGTCAGAGGAGGACATCATCCTGTCAGAGGAGGACATCATCCTGTCAGAGGAGGACATCATCCTGTCAGGGAAGGACATCATCCTGTCAGGGAAGGACATCATCCTGTCAGGGAAGGACATCATCCTGTCAGAGGAGGACATCATCCTGTTAGAGGAGGACATCATCCTGTCAGGGGAGGACATCATCCTGTCAGAGGAGGACATCATCCTGTCAGAGGAGGACATCATCCTGTCAGGGAAGGACATCCACTAGAGACATCATCCTGTCAGAGGAGAACATCATCCTGTCAGAGGAGGACATCCACTAGAGACATCATCCTGTCAGGGGAGGACATCCACTAGAGACATCATCCTGTCAGAGGAGGACATCATCCTGACCATCTCGAATCCCACCGTACCTTCTCCGCTGTGCAATCTGGTTTCCGAGCCGGTCACGGGTGCACCTCAGCCACACTCAAGGTACTAAACGATATCATAACCGCCATCGATAAAAGACAGTACTGTGCAGCCGTCTTCATCGACCTTGCCAAGGCTTTCGACTGTCAATCACCATATTCTTATCGGCAGACTCAGTAGCCTCGGTTTTTCGGATGACTGCCTTGCCTGGTTCACCAATTACTTTGCAGACAGAGTTCAGTGTGTCAAATCGGAGGGCATGCTGTCCGGTCCTCTGGCAGTCTCTATGGGGGTGCCATTGGGTTCAATTCTCGGGCCGACTCTTTTCTCTGTGTATATCAATGATGTTGCTCTTGCTGCGGGCGATTCCCTGATCCACCTCAACGCAGACGACACCATTCTATATACTTTCGGCCCGTCTTTGGACACTGTGCTATCTAACCTCCAAACAAGCTTCAATGCCATACAACACTCCTTCCGTGGCCTCCAACTGCTCTTAAACGCTAGTAAAACCAAATGCATGCTTTTCAACCGGTCGCTGCCTGCACCTGCATGCCCGACTAGCATCACCACCCTGGATGGTTCCGACCTAGAATATGTGGACGTCTATAAGTACCTAGGTGTCTGGCTAGACTGCAAACTCTCCTTCCAGACTCATATCAAACATCTCCAATCGAAAATCAAATCAAGAGTCGGCTTTCTATTCCGCAACAAAGCCTCCTTCACTCACGCCGCCAAGCTTACCCTAGTAAAACTGACTATCCTACCGATCCTCGACTTCGGCGATGTCATCTACAAAATGGCTTCCAACACTCTACTCAGCAAACTGGATGCAGTCTATCACAGTGCCATCCGTTTTGTCACTAAAGCACCTTATACCACCCACCACTGCGACTTGTATGCTCTAGTCGGCTGGCCCTCGCTACATATTCGTCGCCAGACCCACTGGCTCCAGGTCATCTACAAGTCCATGCTAGGTAAAGCTCCGCCTTATCTCAGCTCACTGGTCACGATGGCAACACCCATCCGTAGCACGCGCTCCAGCAGGTGTATCTCACTGATCACCCCTAAAGCCAACACCTCATTTGGCCGCCTTTCGTTCCAGTACTCTGCTGCCTGTGACTGGAACGAATTGCAAAAATCGCTGAAGTTGGAGACTTTTATCTCCCTCACCAACTTCAAACATCAGCTATCTGAGCAGCTAACCGATCGCTGCAGCTGTACATAGTCTATTGGTAAATAGCCCACCCTTTTCACCTACCTCATCCCCATACTGTTTTTATTTATTTACTTTTCTGCTCTTTTGCACACCAATATCTCTGCCTGTACATGACCATCTGATCATTTATCACTCCAGTGTTAATCTGCAAAATTGTAATTATTTGCCTACCTCCTCATGCCTTTTGCACACATTGTATATAGACCCCCCCTCTGTTTTCTACTGTGTTATTGACTTGTTAATTGTTTACTCCATGTGTAACTCTTTGTTGTCTGCTCACACTGCTATGCTTTATCTTGGCCAGGTCGCAGTTGCAAATGAGAACTTGTTCTCAACTAGCCTACCTGGTTAAATAAAGGTGTTCTCAACTAGCCTACCTGGTTAAATAAAGGTGAAATAAAAAAATAAAAATAAAAATCCTGTCAGGAAAGGACATCATCCTGTCAGAGGAGGACATCATCCTGTCAGAGGAGGACATCCACTAGAGACATCATCCTGTCAGAGGAGGACATCATCCTGTCAGTGAAGGACATCATCCTGTCAGAGGAGGACATCCACTAGAGACATCATCCTGTCAGAGGAGGAGCCTCCTGTCTTCATCCGGAAAGCATTCTTTTGGGAAAAGTGAAAGTAATCAACTGGTCTTCGGCACTATGATGATCTGAATCAGGTGTTTCACGGCAGAGCGGGGACAACGATCTGCTGTAGTACTGTAGTAGTACGATCTGCTGTAGTACTGTAGTAGTACGATCTGCTGTAGTACTGTAGTAGTACGATCTGCTGTAGTACTGTAGTAGTACGATCTGCTGTAGTACTGTAGTAGTACGATCTGCTGTAGTACTGTAGTAGTACGATCTGAATCAGGTGTTTCACGGCAGAGCGGGGACAATGATCTGCTGTAGTACTGTAGTAGTACGATCTGCTGTAGTACTGTAGTAGTACGATCTGCTGTAGTACTGTAGTACTGCTGTAGTACTGTAGTAGTACGATCTGCTGTAGTCCTGTAGTAGTACGATCTGAATCAGGTGTTTCACGGCAGAGCGGGGACAATGATCTGCTGTAGTACTGTAGTAGTACGATCTGCTGTAGTACTGTAGTACTGCTGTAGTACTGTAGTAGTACGATCTGCTGTAGTACTGTAGTACTGCTGTAGTACTGTAGTAGTACGATCTGCTGTAGTACTGTAGTACTGCTGTAGTAGTAGTACGATCTGTAGTACTGTAGTAGTATGTACAGTAATGGCCCTGATTAAGCGAGTTAAGCGTGAAATCGGAATGTTATTCCCCTTTTATTTTTTCTTCCAAATTTTGTGGTATCCAATTGTTAGTAGTTACTGTCTGGTCTCATCGCTACAACTCCCGTACGGGCTCGGGAGAGACGAATCGAGAGCTACTGTAACACCGTAACATTATAACTGTACATTTCTAGTCAGGTAACAATCTACAGGCTCTATATAATTGTATTTCTATACCTTCCTCCTGTGGCTCCGCCCAGTTGCGGCTGGAGGGGTCTCCCCCTCGGGAGCTGGCGTTCCACTCCTTTATCACCTCTAGAGCGTCACTGTCTGAGTCACTGTCCTTCTTCCTGGCCTTCCCTCGCTTCTTCTTCCTATAGGGGGGACAGAGCAGAGCAAGGTTGTATATTACAGTATGATAAGACAGTCAAGTTGTATATTACAGTATGATAAGACAGTCAGGTTGTAGATTACAGTATGATAAGACAGTCAGGTTGTATACTACAGTATGATAAGACAGAGCAGAGCAAGGTTGTATATTACAGTATGATAAGACAGTCAAGTTGTATATTACAGTATGATAAGACAGTCAGGTTGTATATTACAGTATGATAAGACAGTCAACAGTGAAAGGTTGTATATTACAGTATGATAAGACAGTCAACAGTTAAATGTTGTATATTACAGTATGATAAGACAGTCAGGTTGTATATTACAGTATGGTAAGACAGTCAGGTTGTATATTACAGTATGATAAGACAGTCAACAGTGAAAGGTTGTATATTACAGTATGATAAGACAGTCAACAGTGAAAGGTTGTATATTGCAGTATGATAAGTTAGTCAGCAGTACAAGGTTGTATATTACAGTATGATAAGACAGTCAGGTTGTATATTACAGTATAATAAGACAGTCAGCAGTACAAGGTTGTATATTACAGTATGATAAGACAGTCAGGTTGTATATTACAGTACGATAAGACAGTCAGCAGAACAAGGTTGTATATTACAGTACGATAAGATAGTCAGCAGTACAAGGTTGTATATTACAGTACGATAAGACAGTCAGGTTGTATATTACAGTATGATAAGACAGTCAGGTTGTATATTACAGTATGATAAGACAGTCAACAGTGAAAGGTTGTATATTGCAGTATGATAAGACAGTCAGGTTGTATATTGCAGTATGATAAGACAGTCAGGTTGTATATTACAGTATGATAAGACAGTCAGCAGTACAAAGTTGTATATTACAGTATGATAAGACAGAGCAGTGAAAGGTTGTATATTACAGTATGATAAGACAGTCAACAGTGAAAGGTTGTATATTACAGTATGATAAGACAGTCAACATTGAAAGGTTGTATATTGCAGTATGATAAGTTAGTCAGCAGTACAAGGTTGTATATTACAGTATGATAAGACAGTCAGGTTGTATATTACAGTATGATAAGACAGTCAACAGTGAAAGGTTGTATATTACAGTATGATAAGACAGTCAACAGTGAAATGTTGTATATTACAGTATGATAAGACAGTCAACAGTGAAAGGTTGTATATTACAGTATGATAAGACAGTCAACAGTGAAAGGTTGTATATTGCAGTATGATAAGACAGTCAGGTTGTATATTACAGTATGATAAGATAGTCAGGTTGTATACTACAGTATAATAAGACAGTCAGCAGAACAAGGTTGTATATTACAGTACGATAAGACAGTCAGCAGAACAAGGTTGTATATTACAGTATGATAAGACGGTCAGGTTGTATATTACAGTACGATAAGACAGTCAGGTTGTATATTACAGTATGATAAGACAGTCAGGTTGTATATTACAGTATGATAAGACAGTCAGGTTGTATATTACAGTATGATAAGACAGTCAGGTTGTATATTACAGTATGATAAGACAGTCAGGTTGTATATTACAGTATGATAAGACAGTCAGGTTGTTTATTACAGTATGATAAGACAGTCAGGTTGTATATTACAGTATGATAAGACAGTCAGGTTGTATATTACAGTATGATAAGACAATCAGGTTGTTTATTATAGTATGATAAGACAGTCAGGTTGTATATTACAGTATGATAAGACAGTCAACAGTGAAAGGTTGTATATTACAGTATGATAAGACAGTCAACAGTGAAAGGCCGTATATTATAGAGGTCGACCGATTATGATTTTTCAACGCCGATACCGATACCGATTATTGGAGGACCAAAAAAAGACGATAGCGATTAATCGGACAATTTTTAAAAAGATTTATTTGTACTAATGACAATTACAACAATACTGAATGAACACTTATTTTAAGTTAATATAATACATCAATAAAAATCAATTTAGCCTCAAATAAATCATAAAACATGTTCCATTTGGTTTAAATAATGCAAAAACAAAGTGTTGGAGAAGAAAGTAAAAGTGCAATATGTGCCATGTAAGAAAGCTAACGTTTAAGTTCCTTGCTCAGAACATGAGAACATATGAAAGCTGGTGGTTCCTTTTAACATGAGACTTCAATATTCCCAGGTAAGAAGTAGAACACTAGTAGAGATATAGGTGCCAGTGGATAGAACACTAGTAGAGATATAGGTGCCAGTGGATAGAACACTAGTAGAGATATAGGTGCCAGTGGATAGAACACTAGTAGAGATATAGGTGCCTGTGGATAGAACACTAGTAGATATATAGGTGCCACTAGTAGAGATACAGGTGCCTGTGGATAGAACACTAGTAGAGATATAGGTGCCAGTGGATAGAACACTAGTAGAGATATAGGTGCCAGTGGATAGAACACTAGTAGAGATATAGGTGCCTGTGGATAGAACACTAGTAGATATATAGGTGCCTGTGGATAGAACACTAGTAGAGATATAGGTGCCTGTGGATAGAACACTAGTAGATATATAGGTGCCTGTGGATAGAACACTAGTAGAGATATAGGTGCCAGTGGATAGAACACTAGTAGAGATATAGGTGCCTGTGGATAGAACACTAGTAGATATATAGGTGCCAGTGGATAGAACACTAGTAGAGATATAGGTGCCACTAGTAGAGATACAGGTGCCTGTGGATAGAACACTAGTAGATATATAGGTGCCAGTGGATAGAACACTAGTAGAGATATAGGTGCCACTAGTAGAGATACA
Organism: Oncorhynchus kisutch; assembly: GCF_002021735.2. Taxonomy (NCBI): domain Eukaryota; kingdom Metazoa; phylum Chordata; class Actinopteri; order Salmoniformes; family Salmonidae; genus Oncorhynchus; species Oncorhynchus kisutch. The sequence goes on from NC_034188.2 coordinate 2,272,420, forward strand.
GGTGCCTGTGGATAGAACACTAGTAGAGATATAGGTGCCTGTGGATAGAACACTAGTAGATATATAGGTGCCAGTGGATAGAACACTAGTAGAGATATAGGTTCCAGTGGATAGAACACTAGTAGATATATAGGTGCCGGTGGATAGAACACTAGTAGATATATAGGTGCCTGTGGATAGAACACTAGTAGAGATATAGGTGCCTGTGGATAGAACACTAGTAGATATATAGGTGCCAGTGGATAGAACACGAGTAGAGATATAGGTGCCAGTGGATAGAACACTAGTAGATATATAGGTGCCTGTGGATAGAACACGAGTAGAGATATAGGTGCCTGTGGATAGAACACTAGTAGAGATATAGGTGCCAGTGGATAGAACACTAGTAGAGATATAGGTGCCAGTGGATAGAACACTAGTAGAGATATAGGTGCCAGTGGATAGAACACTAGTAGAGATATAGGTGCCAGTGGATAGAACACGAGTAGAGATATAGGTGCCTGTGGATAGAACACTAGTAGAGATATAGGTGCCAGTGGATAGAACACTAGTAGAGATATAGGTGCCAGTGGATAGAACACTAGTAGAGATATAGGTGCCAGTGGATAGAACACTAGTAGAGATACAGGTGCCTGTGGATAGAACACTAGTAGAGATATAGGTGCCAGTGGATAGAACACTAGTAGAGATATAGGTGCCAGTGGATAGAACACTAGTAGAGATATAGGTGCCAGTGGATAGAACACTAGTAGAGATATAGGTGCCAGTGGATAGAACACTAGTAGAGATATAGGTGCCAGTGGATAGAACACTAGTAGAGATATAGGTGCCTGTGGATAGAACACTAGTAGAGATATAGGTTCCAGTGGATAGAACACTAGTAGATATATAGGTGCCTGTGGATAGAACACTAGTAGAGATATAGGTGCCTGTGGATAGAACACTAGTAGAGATATAGGTGCCAGTGGATAGAACACTAGTAGAGATATAGGTGCCAGTGGATAGAACACTAGTAGAGATACAGGTGCCTGTGGATAGAACACTAGTAGAGATATAGGTGCCAGTGGATAGAACACTAGTAGAGATATAGGTGCCTGTGGCTAGAACACTAGTAGAGATATAGGTGCCAGTGGATAGAACACTAGTAGAGATATAGGTGCCAGTGGATAGAACACTAGTAGAGATATAGGTGCCAGTGGATAGAACACTAGTAGAGATATAGGTGCCAGTGGATAGAACACTAGTAGAGATATAGGTGCCTGTGGATAGAACACTAGTAGAGATATAGGTGCCAGTGGATAGAACACTAGTAGAGATATAGGTGCCAGTGGATAGAACACTAGTAGAGATATAGGTGCCAGTGGATAGAACACTAGTAGAGATATAGGTGCCAGTGGATAGAACACTAGTAGAGATATAGGTGCCACTAGTAGAGATACAGGTGCCTGTGGATAGAACACTAGTAGAGATATAGGTGCCAGTGGATAGAACACTAGTAGAGATATAGGTGCCACTAGTAGAGATACAGGTGCCTGTGGATAGAACACTAGTAGAGATATAGGTGCCAGTGGATAGAACACTAGTAGAGATATAGGTGCCAGTGGATAGAACACTAGTAGAGATATAGGTGCCAGTGGATAGAACACTAGTAGAGATATAGGTGCCAGTGGATAGAACACTAGTAGAGATATAGGTGCCTGTGGATAGAACACTAGTAGAGATATAGGTGCCAGTGGATAGAACACTAGTAGAGATATAGGTGCCAGTGGATAGAACACGAGTAGAGATATAGGTGCCAGTGGATAGAACACTAGTAGAGATATAGGTGCCAGTGGATAGAACACGAGTAGAGATATAGGTGCCAGTGGATAGAACACGAGTAGAGATATAGGTGCCAGTGGATAGAACACTAGTAGAGATATAGGTGCCAGTGGATAGAACACTAGTAGAGATATAGGTGCCAGTGGATAGAACACGAGTAGAGATATAGGTGCCAGTGGATAGAACACTAGTAGATATATAGGTGCCTGTGGATAGAACACTAGTAGAGATATAGGTGCCACTAGTAGAGATACAGGTGCCTGTGGATAGAACACTAGTAGAGATATAGGTGCCACTAGTAGAGATATAGGTGCCACTAGTAGAGATATAGGTGCCAGTGGATAGAACACTAGTAGAGATATAGGTGCCAGTGGATAGAACACTAGTAGAGATATAGGTGCCAGTGGATAGAACACTAGTAGATATATAGGTGCCAGTGGATAGAACACTAGTAGAGATATAGGTGCCAGTGGATAGAACACTAGTAGAGATATAGGTGCCGGCAAGAACAAGTCCAAGATATCTTCAGACAGGTTTATTCAAGATAAATGTTCACCACAGCACACTCCTCTGTAATGATGGCTCACAGTGAGAGAGAAGAAAATAATAACTCAACTGGCCAACATGTGGGAGAGAATTAGGCACACAAACTATTCATTATGCCAGGTGTTAATGCAACAGGGCTGTAATAACTGAGGGCGGCTCTGATTGGGCACTGGGAATACGATGGGTGATTCCCACTGAGCTGGTACAGTGTTCTCCCTCAGTGAGCGACAGCTCACTGAACACACCGACAGGATTTCTCAGAACATGGTTGTTGATGTTATCTGGGCCAATGACTTTGTTGACTGATATTCGTTTTAATACCCTGCCAACACCTGCTTCCTATATAACCAAATCAGCTTCACCTTGTGATAACAGTTTACACAACTCCGTACTGAAGTCCAGACTCATTTTTATACATTTGTTATTTCCCTCCCTCCTTGTTTATTTATTTATTTATTTTTGTACATTTTACCCTTTTTTCTCCCCAATTTCGTGATATGCAATTGGAAGTTACAGTCCCATCGCTGCAACTCCCATACCAACCCGGGAGAGGTCGAAGGTCGAGAACTATGCGTCCTCCGAAAACACGACCCCGCCAAGCCGCACTGCTTCTTGACACACTGCTCGCTTAACCCGGAAACCAGCTGCACCAAACACCGCAAAGCTGGCTACTGAAGTTTGCGTGCATGCGCCCGGTCCGCCACAAGGAGTCGCTAGAGAGCGATGGGACAAGGACATCCCAACCGGCCAAACCCTCCCATAACCAGGACGACGCTGGGCCATTTGTGTTTCATGGATCTCCCATTTGCGGCCGGCTGCGACAGCCTGTGATTGAACCCGGGTTTGTAGTGACGCCTCCAGCTCTGCGATGCAGTGCCTTAGACCTCTGCACGACTCTGGAGGCCAGCCAGAATCTCAAATCTGCAATAAAAATAGTTCAGTCTCTCTGCAAATTCAATGCAATTTTATTTTGAATGGACATTGAGCTCAGTGTGGTTGGTTGCTAGTCTAGAGTAGGTTTTTAGGCTTTCCAAGCATCCCTCTCAATAGTGTCCTGGTTTTATAACATACTTTTTGTAGGCCTACCTGAGGGGACAGGACAGGCTCTGAGTGAGGAATACGTAGACCTACCTGAGGGGACAGGACAGGCTCTGAGTGGGGAATACGTAGACCTACCTGAGGGGACAGGACAGGCTCTGAGTGAGGAATATGTTTGGCCTACCTGAGGGGACAGGACAGGCTCTGAGTGGGGAATATGTTTGGCCTACCTGAGGGGACAGGACAGGCTCTGAGTGGGGAATATGTTTGGCCTACCTGAGGGGACAGGACAGGCTCTGAGTGAGGAATATGTTTGGCCTACCTGAGGGAACAGGACAGGCTCTGAGTGAGGAATATGTTTAGCCTACCTGAGGAGACAGGACAGGCTCTGAGTGAGGAATATGTTTAGCCTACCTGAGGAGACAGGACAGGCTCTGAGTGAGGAATATGTTTGGCCTACCTGAGGGGACAGGGCAGGCTCTGAGTGAGGAATACGTAGGCCTAGCTGAGGGGACAGGACAGGCTGAGTGGGGAATATGTTGACCTACCTGAGGGGACAGGACAGGCTCTGAGTGAGGAATACGTAGGCCTACCTGAGGGGACAGGACAGGCTCTGAGTGGGGAATATGTTTGGCAGCGCAATAGACTAAAGTTTAGAGTCTAGCACAATAGAGTTTACTAAGCAATAGAGTTTAGAATTCAAGGCAGACCAGAATGCAGCCTGCCTCTATGGGAGGCTCAGATTATCAGAGAAAACAGTGTCATTTCCATGTGGCATTTCCATTGTGGAACGTGTGAATTAATCTAAAATAAAACCAGCGCTACGAGGTGGGACACAAAAAAAATCGCCAGTAGATTGAGAGAATACGATTCACACTAAGCCTATGGAAACGCTCACATTTATTTGGCCAATCAGAAAGTCATAATTTCCTCACTCAACAACCAACAGATAGGATTTGGGCTAGATGCGCCATTTTAGTGCGTCTCAAACCATCCGGTAAAATGGCGCCTTTGCTTTGTCTCCACTATTCAATATTTTAAAATTTTTCTAAAATACAAATGACTGAGAATTATCTGTTTTACATCTCCGGGACGACGTGCCAAGAACTACACGTGTCTCAGTCATTCAATAAATGACAAAAGAGTACAGTAGGTATTGTCTTTTCCTCAAAGCAGTGCCTAACGTTAGCATCTTTGCATTGATGCTCTGGGCTCGTTAGCGATGTACCGGTGTTATGCAGCGGAACCGGCTCGGTTTCCCACGGTACCAACGTAGCTAGCTACACTACGAAAACGGCTACTGCTGTTATAACGGATGATTTATAACCTAGCTAGCTAACTCAACCACTATTACTAAGTTAGTATTTTTTTGTTGAAAATGTAAAAGGTTGTAAAACAAAACATGTCAGCGGGTTTTGGTCGATTTCCACCTGTGTTTTGGCTCGGAATGTATAAGCTAGCTACCTAGCATGCTAACTAATGTGGGATCTGACATATCTGGCGAGGGGGGATAAACTGATGCATTTCGTTGCATGTCTCTGAATGCTCTGGACCATTGAAACGGTATTGCAGGGTTGTCCGGGAATCTGATGTCTGAAATGTGGACATACTGCAGAGATGTTGGATTTTTATATATACAGTTTGATCACACTTTTCTATTGTGTTATTGACTATGTTTATTCCATGTGTGTCTCACTGCTTTGCTTTATCTTGACCAGGTCCCAGTTGTAAATGAGAATTTGTTCTCAACTGGCCAACCTGGTTAAATAAAGGTGAAATCAGATAATGAATGTTTGTTTACCTCGACTAACCTGCACCCCCCACATGGACTCGATACCGGTACACCTTGTATATCGCCTGGTTCTTGTTGTTTCGCTTTTTTTAGGTGATTTATTTAGTAGATATTTAGTAGATATTTTCTTAACTCATATTTTCTTAAAACGTCATTGTTGGTTAAGGGTTTGTAAGTCAGCATGTTGTAATTCGGCCCATGTGACAAATAAAAGGTTGTTTTGATAAGAGTCGGGTTGACTTAGTGCACAGACACTCCGGTTAGTTAGTTAGTTCGCCTTTGATGGGAAGATGCCCGGTTTTTGTAGTATGTTGTTCTTCCGGTTTGCCTGATTTTTGTACTCTGTTCATGTCAGAAAGCATTAATTGTAGCAGACAAGGTCCATGTTAGTTCATTCGCACCAGACAGGAACCCGATGCTCAACAGAAACGCACGATGGAGATGAAAAACGTCCATAAATAATGTTGGACTTAAACCTTTAGGTCGCTCACACACGGGCCTTTTCTCTTTACAGCGAGCTGTTGTAACTGCATTTTTAGCTCAAATAGCTACTGTTCATCAGTCACTTTATTCTTATGTTTTGGGATCCTGAGTGGTGCAGCGGTCTAACATGCGCTTCCGCATGAGACATCATCCCCTTGAGACAATGTCCGCATGTTGAGGTTTTCCACCCACACAGGTTGAAATATCAAAATTAACTCTGAATCAACTATATTAATTTGGGGACAGGTCGAAAAGCATTAAACATTTATGGAAATGTAGCTAGCTAGCTAATTTGTCCTGGGATATAAACATTGGGTTGTTATTTTACACAAGGTCCTCTACTCCGACAAATGAATCCTCCCATAAAAGGGTAAACAAAGTTTGTTTCTAGTCATCTCTCCTCCATCAGGCTTCTTCTTCTTTGACCTTTATATGGCAGTTGGCAACCAACTTGAAGGTGCTTTACCACCACCAATTGGACTGTGGACCTCAGTTCATTTTTCAATGCTCCTAAAAACCAATGAGGAGATGGGAGAGGCGGGATTTGCAGCATGTCAATCATTAGAAATGGAAAGAAGTTCAATTTTAGCGCCCAACTACGCAGACACTCAAATGACGCGCACGAGTAGTGTGGGTGCAATGATTGAATAACAAGAATGTGTAAATATATTTTGCACTATTTGAGTTGCATGGTCAGCATATAAGGCACTGCATCGCAGCGCTAGAGGCGTCACTACAGATCCATGTTCGATTCCAGGCTGTATCACAACCGGCTGTGATCACTAGGGTACCTGCCGCCTTGAATATAGCCATGTTATTACCTCGTACTCCTGCACATTGACTCAGTACTGGTACTCTGTGTATATAGTCAGGTTACTCATTGACTCAGTACTGGTACTCTGTGTATATAGTCAGGTTACTCATTGACTCAGTACTGGTACTCTGTGTATATAGTCAGTTTACTCATTGACTCAGTACTGGTACTCTGCGTATATAGTCAGGTTACTCATTGACTCAGTACTGGTACTCTGCGTATATAGTCAGGTTACTCATTGACTCAGTACTGGTACTCTGTGTATATAGTCAGGTTACTCATTGACTCAGTACTGGTACTCTGTGTATATACCTGTTGTTGATGAAGCATTTCACTGTTAGTCTACACCTATTGTTGATGAAGCATGTCACTGTTAGTCTACACCTGTTGTTGATGAAGCATTTCACTGTTAGTCTACACCTGTTGTTGATGAAGCATTTCACTGTTAGTCTACACCTGTTGTTTATGAAGCATTTCACTGTTCGTCTACACCTGTTGTTTATGGAGCATTTCACTGTTAGTCTACACCTGTTGTTGATGAAGCATTTCACTGTTAGTCTACACCTGTTGTTGATGAAGCATTTCACTGTTCGTCTACACCTGTTGTTGATGAAGCATTTCACTGTTAGTCTACACCTGTTGTTGATGAAGCATTTCACTGTTAGGCTACACCTGTTGTTTATGGAGCATTTCACTGTTAGTCTACACCTGTTGTTTATGGAGCATTTCACTGTTAGTCTACACCTGTTGTTGATGAAGCATTTCACTGTTAGTCTACACCTATTGTTGATGAAGCATTTCACTGTTAGTCTACACCTATTGTTTATGAAGCATTTCACTGTTAGTCTACACCTGTTGTTTATGGAGCATTTCACGTTAGTCTACACCTGTTGTTGATGAAGCATTTCACTGTTAGTCTACACCTGTTGTTGATGAAGCATGTCACTGTTAGACTACACCTATTGTTGATGAAGCATTTCACTGTTAGTCTACACCTATTGTTGATGAAGCATTTCACTGTTAGTCTACACCTATTGTTGATGAAGCATTTCACTGTTAGTCTACACCTATTGTTTATGAAGCATTTCACTGTTAGTCTACACCTGTTGTTTATGAAGCATTTCACTGTTAGTCTACACCTGTTGTTGATGAAGCATTTCACTGTTAGTCTACACCTATTGTTGATGAAGCATTTCACTGTTAGTCTACACCTGTTGTTTATGAAGCATTTCACTGTTAGTCTACACCTGTTGTTTATGAAGCATTTCACTGTTAGTCTACACCTGTTGTTGATGAAGCATTTCATTGTTAGTCTACACCTATTGTTGATGAAGCATTTCACTGTTAGTCTACACCTGTTGTTGATGAAGCATTTCACTGTTAGTCTACACCTATTGTTGATGAAGCATGTCACTGTTAGTCTACACCTATTGTTGATGAAGTATGTCACTGTTAGTCTACACCTATTGTTGATGAAGCATTTCACTGTTAGTCTACACCTATTGTTGATGAAGCATGTCACTGTTAGTCTACACCTGTTGTTTATGAAGCATTTCACTGTTAGTCTACACCTGTTGTTTATGAAGCATTTCACTGTTAGTCTACACCTGTTGTTTATGAAGCATTTCACTGTTAGTCTACACCTGTTGTTGATGAAGCATTTCACTGTTAGTCTACACCTATTGTTGATGAAGCATTTCACTGTTAGTCTACACCTGTTGTTTATGAAGCATTTGACAAATAACATCTGATTTGAACTATCTAGTTACTGCCCATGGTTGCTAATTTCACATGTTCACACTATAGAAACAATGACGGAAGCCCGATTTTTGTTGAAACAGTAGGCCTAGCTAATCTGGCTTATTTAGGTCCCGTGTAATAGAGCCAAAGTTCCACTCAAACTCCCATTAGTGCTGCTGGGCTGCTCCATTAGTGCTGCTGGGCTGCTCCATTGGTGCTGCTGGGCTGCTCCATTGGTGCTGCTGGGCTGCTCCATTAGTGCTGCTGGGCTGCTCCATTGGTGCTGCTGGGCTGCTCCATTGGTGCTGCTGGGCTGCTCCATTAGTGCTGCTGGGCTGCTCCATTGGTGCTGCTGGGCTGCTCCATTGGTGCTGCTGGGCTGCTCCATTAGTGCTGCCGGGCTGCTCCATTGGTGCTGCTGGGCTGCTCCATTGGTGCTGCTGGGCTGCTCCATTGGTGCTGCCGGGCTGCTCCATTGGTGCTGCTGGGCTGCTCCATTGGTGCTGCTGGGCTGCTCCATTGGTGCTGCCGGGCTGCTCCATTGGTGCTGCTGGGCTGCTCCATTGGTGCTGCTCCATTAGTGCTGCTGGGCTGCTCCATTAGTGCTGCTGGGCTGCTCCATTGGTGCTGCTGGGCTGCTCCGTTAGTGCTGCTCCGTTAGTGCTGCTGGGCTGCTCCATTGGTGCTGCTGGGCTGCTCCATTAGTGCTGCTGGGCTGCTCCGTTGGTGCTGCTCCATTAGTGCTGCTCCGTTAGTGCTGCTGGGCTGCTCCATTAGTGCTGCTGGGCTGCTCCGTTAGTGCTGCTGGGCTGCTCCATTGGTGCTGCTGGGCTGCTCCATTAGTGCTGCTGGGCTGCTCCGTTTGTGCTGCTCCGTTAGTGCTGCTGGGCTGCTCCGTTGGTGCTGCTCCATTAGTGCTGCTGGGCTGCTCCGTTGGTGCTGCTGGGCTGCTCCGTTAGTGCTGCTGGGCTGCTCCGTTAGTGCTGCTGGGCTGCTCCGTTGGTGCTGCTGGGCTGCTCCGTTGGTGCTGCTGGGCTGCTCCGTTGGTGCTGCTCTGCTGAATACAGTTAACAGTAGTTATAATTTAGATTCTAGCCTTGATGTTAGTGAACTTAGTTTCTAACAGCCAACATTATATCTAGTGTTGCATCTGAATTCGCACCCTATTCCCTAAATAGTGCACTACATTTGACCAGGGCCATAGGGAACAGGGTGTCATTTGGGACAAAGCCCTAGATCTTGATTCAGATCAGGCTGTTTTGCTTTTACTTACAAAAAGGAAAGAGCCTCTAACCTGGTAATTTAGTCCGCTCTTCATCTCCCCCGTCCTTTTAAATTGTCTAATTTCCCACCTAATAGTGGGATTTCTTGTTGTTGGCAGGTTAAATGAGTAGAACCTCAGCTGAATCTACAGACCAAATGATGGAACAGGAAGTAGGTCAACTTCCGATTACAGACCAGATGGAGGAGGAGGAGGAGGATGATGAGGAGGAGGAGGAGGAGGAGGTAGGTCAACATCAGATTGTCTATTTACCTGCTCACTTTTTCAGATGTATCCACCTGTGAACTTGATGAATGTCTTACCAGAGCTGGTTTAACGTAGTGCACTAGATAGGGTGCCATTTGGGACACAGCTGGACTGTAGCTTCTGTAGCAGATAACAGGACGATCACTCAGGGTCTATTCTGAGGTTTTTCATTAGACTGATGTTTACTCCTCAGCCTGGGAGCTCAGAAGAGACTGAGAGACCCTCCTCTTCTCACACCAAGAGGAAGCCTGCTGTTACAGCCAAGCACACCGGAGGGAATGAGTCTGACACCTCGGACGAGAGTGGACAGGAAGATGGCGCCTCTGACAACCCCTCAGATGGTAAGGTCTACCACGACCTGGGGCCAGCACGTGTTTTAATGCCTCTTCATATCATTGTGGAGCCAGAAGGTGCATTTCTACACTTTGTGGATAATACTGTTGTTGCTGGTCTATTCTGAGTTGATGTTCAAGGTAGATAATACTGTTGTTGTTGGTCTATTCTGAGTTGATGTTCAAGGTAGATAATACTGTTGTTGTTGGTCTATTCTGAGGTGATGTTCAAGGTAGATAATACTGTTGTTGTTGGTCTATTCTGAGTTGATGTTCAAGGTAGATAATACTGTTGTTGTTGGTCTATTCTGAGTTGATGTTCAAGGTAGATAATACTGTTGTTGTTGGTCTATTCTGAGGTGATGTTCAAGGTAGATAATACTGTTGTTGTTGTTGGTCTATTCTGAGGTGATGTTCAAGGTAGATAATACTGTTGTTGGTCTATTCTGAGGTGATGTTCAAGGTCGATAATACTGTTGTTCATATGTTTTTAAAAAGGTTTTGAGTTCATATTCAAGGTTTATTTGGTGGTGAAAGAGCACTTGTTGAGAGTTATGAGCCCTGGTCTAAAGTAGTGCACTATATAGGGAATAGGGTTCCATAGGGCTCTGGTCTAAAGTAGTGCACTATATAGGGAATTGGGTGCCATAGGGCTCTGGTCTAAAGTAGTGCTCTATATAGGGAATAGGGCTCTGGTCTAAAGTAGTGCACTATATAGGGAATAGGGTTCCATAGGGCTCTGGTCTAAAGTAGTGCACTATATAGGGAATAGGGTGCCATAGGTCTCTGGTCTAAAGTAGTGCACTATATAGGGAATTGGGTGCCATAGGGCTCTGGTCTAAAGTAGTGCTCTATATAGGGAATAGGGCTCTGGTCTAAAGTAGTGCACTATATAGGGAATAGGGTGCCATAGGGCTCTGGTCTATAGTAGTGCACTATAAAGGGAATAGTCAGATACAGTTTGAATCCTCCCATCGTTAAATAAAAGGTTTTGACCAGGAATGTGTCTTCCTACAGCCTTATATCCAGACCCGCTGCCAGTTTAATGAAATCATTCAGTTTGGGGTTGATATGGGATGTAAACTAAACATGTTTGTCTCTCGGCCTTCCTCTGTTTATATCCAGATACCACTTTGCAGGAGAGGATAGACTGCACCGCCTGTGGACAGCAGGTCAACCACTTCCAGCGCCACTCAGTGTTTGAGCACCCGATGCTCCATGTGCTCCTCTGCAAGGTAGATACACCTGCAACACCCTCTCTGTCTATCTTCCACCTGTCTATTTGTCTCCTATCGGGCTCTACATCTTTCCATCTATCTGTCTGTCTTTATCAAATTCTGTCTCCATCTGTCTGTCTTTCTCACATACCCTTTCCTCTCTCGTCTGTGATTGTGGGATGATTGTCTCTGTCTGTCTGCCTGTCTCTCTCTCTGTCTGCCTGTCGCTCTCTCTCTGCCTGTCTCTCTCTCTCTCCTTCTCTGTCTGTCTGTCTGCCTGTCTCTCTCTCTCTGTCTGAGCTCCACCATGCTCCTTTAGGGTAGGGCCATAGATATATGATTCATTTGAATTTGTTTTTGCGAGATATTCCAAATGCCAATATCACAAGAATAGTTTTTTAATAAAAAAAAAAAGTTTTAGCGTTTGTGTCCGCATGTTCTCATGTCTTTTTGCTCTCGTCACCTTCCTGTTTACACCAGAGATCTGAATATAATGAGGAGATGCTAATGTCCCCTTAACAATGGGAGTCGTCCCAAAGGCGACAAGCTTAGGACCAAAATACGCCCATAGAAACACATTGGGATGATTTTGAACAGATTTGGGCGAGTGACACCTCTCACTTCGTTTCTTCCTCTGTTTACACACACACTCACACCAAGCCCCTCCCCTGCCACTTACACCAAGCCCCTGCCACTCACACCAAGCCCCTGCCACTCACACCAAGCCCCTGCCACTCACACCAAGCCCCTGCCACTCACACCAAGCCCCTGCCACTCACACCAAGCCCCTGCCACTCACACCAAGCCCCTGCCACTCACACCAAGCCCCTGCCACTCACACCAAGCCCCTGCCACTCACACCAAGCCCCTGTCACTCACACCAAGCCCCTGCCACTCACACCAAGCCCCTGCCCCTGCCACGGTGCGTACCTATATAACGTAGGTAGATGGCGGTGCGTACCTATATAACGTAGGTAGAGGGTGTAATGACGGTGCGTACCTATATAACGTAGGTAGATGACGGTGCGTACCTATATAACGTAGGTAGAGGGTGTAATGACGGTGCGTACCTATATAACGTAGGTAGATGGCGGTGCGTACCTATATAACGTAGGTAGAGGGTGTAATGACGGTGCGTACCTATATAACGTAGGTAGATGACGGTGCGTACCTATATAACGTAGGTAGAGGGTGTAATGACGGTGCGTACCTATATAACGTAGGTAGATGACGGTGCGTACCTATGTAACGTAGGTAGATGACGGTGCGTACCTATATAACGTAGGTAGATGACGTAATGACGGTGCGTACCTATATAACGTAGGTAGATGACGGTGCGTACCTATATAACGTAGGTAGATGACGGTGCGTACCTATATAACGTAGGTAGATGACGGTGCGTACCTATATAACGTAGGTAGATGACGGTGCGTACCTATATAACGTAGGTAGATGACGGTGCGTACCTATATAACGTAGGTAGATGGCGTAATGACGGTGCGTACCTATGTAACGTAGGTAGATGACGTAATGACGGTGCGTACCTATATAACGTAGGTAGATGACGGTGCGTACCTATATAACGTAGGTAGAGGACGTAATGACGGTGCGTACCTATATAACGTAGGTAGATGACGGTGCGTACCTATATAACGTAGGTAGATGACGGTGCGTACCTATATAACGTAGGTAGATGACGGTGCGTACCTATATAACGTAGGTAGATGACGGTGCGTACCTATATAACGTAGGTAGATGACGGTGCGTACCTATATAGCGTAGGTAGATGACGGTGCGTACCTATATAGCGTAGGTAGATGACGGTGCGTACCTATATAACGTAGGTAGATGACGGTGCGTACCTATATAACGTAGGTAGAGGACGTAATGACGGTGCGTACCTATATAACGTAGGTAGATGACGGTGCGTACCTATATAACGTAGGTAGATGACGGTGCGTACCTATATAACGTAGGTAGATGACGGTGCGTACCTATATAACGTAGGTAGATGACGGTGCGTACCTATATAACGTAGGTAGATGACGGTGCGTACCTATATAACGTAGGTAGATGACGGTGCGTACCTATATAACGTAGGTAGAGGACGTAATGACGGTGCGTACCTATATAACGTAGGTAGATGACGGTGCGTACCTATATAACGTAGGTAGATGACGGTGCGTACCTATATAACGTAGGTAGATGACGGTGCGTACCTATATAGCGTAGGTAGATGACGGTGCGTACCTATATAGCGTAGGTAGATGACGGTGCGTACCTATATAACGTAGGTAGATGACGGTGCGTACCTATATAACGTAGGTAGATGGCGTAATGACGGTGCGTACCTATATAACGTAGGTAGATGGCGTAATGACGGTGCGTACCTATATAACGTAGGTAGATGGCGTAATGACGGTGCGTACCTATATAACGTAGGTAGATGACGGTGCGTACCTATATAACGTAGGTAGATGACGGTGCGTACCTATATAACGTAGGTAGAGGGCGGTGCGTACCTATATAACGTAGGTAGAGGACGGTGCGTACCTATATAACGTAGGTAGAGGACGGTGCGTACCTATATAACGTAGGTAGATGACGGTGCGTACCTATATAACGTAGGTAGATGACGGTGCGTACCTATATAACGTAGGTAGAGGACGGTGCGTACCTATATAACGTAGGTAGAGGACGGTGCGTACCTATATAACGTAGGTAGATGACGGTGCGTACCTATATAACGTAGGTAGAGGACGTAATGACGCCATGTAAAATGTTCTATACGTTCAACACAGCATTCCTGAACTAGCCCACAATGTCTGCTGTGTGGATCAAGCCGTCAACATGTTGAACCCTCATTTGAGAAGATTCTCATGTCTTTTTGCTCTCGTCTCCTTCCCGTTTACACCAGAGATCTGAATATAATGAGGAGATGCTAATGTCCCCTTAACAATGGGAGTCGTCCCAAAGGCGACAAGCTTAGGACCAAAATACGCCCATAGAAACACATTGGGATGATTTTGAACAGATTTGGGCGAGTGACACCTCTCACTTCGTTTCCTCCTCTGTTTACACACACACACACACACACACACACACAAAGCCCCTCCCCTGCCACTTTCACCGAGCCCCTGCCACTTTCACCAAGCCCCTGCCACTTTCACCAAGCCCTTGCCACTTTCACCAAGCCCCTCCCCCTGCCACTTTCACCAAGCCCCTCCCCCTGCCACTCACACCGAGCCCCTCCCCCTGCCACTCACACCGAGCCCCTCCCCCTGCCACTCACACAGAGCCCCTCCCCTTGCCACTCACACCGAGTCCCTCGCACCAAGCCCCTCCCCCTCACAAAAACAAATATGAGAGATCACTTATTCCTCTGACCAGCGGTTTCAACTCGGTATTTGCATTTGAGGTTTGTTGGAACAGAATGGGTCATATGGGGCGGCTGGGTAGCCTAGTGGTTAGAGCGTTGGACTAGGAACCGGAAGGTTGCAAGTTCAAACCCCCGAGCTGACAAGGTACAAATCTGTCGTTCTGCCCCTGAACAGGCAGTTAGCCCACTGTTCCTAGGCCATCATTGAAAATAAGAATTTGTTCTTAACTGACTTGCCTAGTTAAATAAAGGTACAAAAATAAATAAATATGGAGACCGAAACACACAGAGATTATTTTACTGTAATAGAGAAATCTACCTTTCTAATCCTGTTTATGTCTCAACTCCTTAAATTGCGTGCAGTTCTCTACTAAAACAAGATTATCAATCAACATTGATTCTGTAAATGGTCAGTTTGTCGCCCGCAGTATTGGGGTTCCACCGTCGCCCGCAGTATTGGGGTTCCATCTCCACAGTTGGAGACGGACAGGCTAGCATGCTGTTCTAACAGTTGGAGACGGACAGGCTAGCATGCTGTTCTAACAGTTGGAGACGGACAGGCTAGCATGCTGTTCTAACAGTTGGAGACGGACAGGCTAGCATGCTGTTCTAACAGTTGGAGACGGACAGGCTAGCATGCTGTTCCAACAGTTGGAGATGGACAGGCTAGCATGCTGTTCTAACAGTTGGAGACGGACAGGCTAGCATGCTGTTCCAACAGTTGGAGACGGACAGGAGGTCGTGTTTCTAATTCAACTGTTTTGCCTTTTTAGCTGTATTCTCAAGAGCTTATCAAATTATACCTTGATCCAAGTTGGCTGAACTTGAAGTCTAAATATTAGCTGGCTACTCACTAACACGTGGGCTTGTTCTTGAGAGATTGTTTATGAGACCGGTGTTCGTTTACGACATTAGTAAATGTGCATCATGCATGGTTCTGGTTAAATTTAAACAAAATATCATTTTTAAAGAAGACCTGAAAGCCAGATCAGTGATTATTGCAAAAAAAAAGCAGGTACAACTATTTTGATAAATTAATGAAATTAGTGGGTCATAAAACTTGTTATGGTAGTAACGGTAGACGGTAGCGTCCCACCTGGCCAACATCCAATGAAATTGCAGAGCACAAAATAAAATAAAAATTAAATTCAAATATTTAACTTTCTTAAATATGTGTTCTACATCAAAATAAAGCTTAACTTCTTGTTAATCCAGCCGCTGTGTCAGATTTCAAAAAGGCTTTACGGTGAAAGCACACCATGTGATTATCTGAGGACAGCGCCCAGCAGACAAATCATTACATACAGTTACCAGCCAAGTAGACTAATCACAAAAGTCAGAAATAGCAATAAAATTAATCACTTACCTTTGATCTTCGTATGGTTGCACTCACAAGACTCCCAGTTACACAATAAATGTTTGTTTTGTTCGATCAAGTCCCTCTTTCTATCCAAAAACCTCAATTTTGTTGGCACGTTTTGTTCAGTCTCAACAGGCAGATGAAAAAATCCAAGAAGTATCAGTAAAGTTCGTAGAAGCATGTCAAACGATGTTTAATCAATCCTCAGGTTGTTTTAAAAATATTTCAACCGGAAAAAAGCTTCTTCAATATAAAATAAACCATAAAGGTTCTCAGTCGGGCAAACAGGTCTGGGGACTTTCCACTATCCACTTACCCAGAGTGGTCTTACTCCCTCAGTTTTCAGAATACAAGCTTGAAACCATTTCTATAGACTGTTGGCATCTAGTGGAAGCAATAGGAAGTACAATATGAGTCCTAGGTCAATGGATACTGTGATGGCATTCAATAGAGAACTATAAACATAAAAAAAAAAACATCTCAGGTTTTTGCCTGCCATATCAGTTCTGTTATACTCACAGACATTATTTTAACATTTTTGGAAACTAGAGTTTTCTATTTTTCTAATCTAACAATTATATGCATATCCTAGCTTCTGGGCCTGAGTAACAGGCAGTTTACTTTGGGCACGCTTTTCATCCGAAGGTGAAAATAACCTCACTCTAGGGTAGGGGGCACAAAGGTTGTAAAAGTCTTATATTTAGACAAGATATAATTTACCAAGACCTGCATTCATTAAATTGTAGTTTGAAATGCAGTGTATTTGATCTTTAATTGTACAACAAAGCTTTAAAATCGACATTAAAATCGATATACATACAGCTAGCCTACAGTGCCTTTTATATATATATAAAATATATATATATTCGGACACCGTGGCTTTTTCCACATTTTGTTACGTTACTTATTCTAAAATTTGAGGAAAATTGAATTTAAATCAATCTACACACAATACCCCATATTGACAATTTTTGCAAATCTTTTCAAATTAAAACAAATAGTCTGCAGCATTGAAGGTCCTCAAGGTCCATTATTCTGAAATGGAAGACGTTTGGAACCACCAAGACTCTAAATATTTGTATGAACAGAACAAGATTCAACAACTGAGACATAAACTGAACAAGTTCCTCAGACATGTGACTAACAGAAATTTAATAATATGTCCCTGAACAAAGGGGGAGGTCAAAATCAAAAGTAACAGTCAGTATCTGGTGTGGCCACCAGCTGCATTAAGTACTGCAGTGCATCTCCTCCTCACGTACTGCACCACATTTGCCAGGTCTTGCTGTGAGATGTTACCCCACTCTTCCACCAAGGCACCTGCAAGTTCCCGGACATTTCTGGAGGGAATGGCCCTAGCCCTCACCCTCCGATCCAACAGGTCCCAGACGTGCTCAACGGGATTGAGACCCGTGCTCTTCGCTGGCCAAAGCAGAACACTGGCATTCCTGTCTTGCAGGAAATCACATACAGAACAACTCAAAGGCGAAATCCATTAAAGCCAAGATAATGGAATTCATTGCCCTTGACAATCAACCGTTCTCTGTCGTGGGTGGTGTTAGCTTTCGCCGACTGGTCGATCACCGGTACACACTACCAAGTGCGCTATTTTTTTCAGATGTTGCTCTACCGGAGTTGCACGTTATTAGCGTCACATACTACGGAAAGCCGTTTGGGTCTTTGCATTTCAAAAAGATACAGTAGCTCTGCCAAAGCTGTACTAAAAAGTCTGCAAACAAGCAAATACCGGCCACGAACGATGTGTTTACAATACCGCATTGGTAATAAAGCATCATTTGGTCAACCGCAACTTCTGGGGTCGCTAGCTTTAGCTTAGTACCTAGCTAGCACCAATACAACCAGCCTGATAACAATGACCAGTAGAAACTGCAGTCATTTTCATTATTCTTAGCAATGATTTAGGAATCCTTGTGAGTAAGTATTGTTGTTTGCCAATTGAAATTGAACTTCAGTTCGTGGAAAGATATAACGTTATAAGCAGCCAGCTAGCGAGGCTCGACTAGTCTGGGTTGTGTGTTGTGAAGCTAGCCCCAATAAGGATTATGCAAAATAGTGGGATTTGTGTTTTGACTTCAAAATAAAAGTATGTAATTGACAGTGATGCAAATGAATACAAACAGTAGAATTATGCAATACTCTTATTTTGAAGGCTAACCGCAAATTCCACTTGTGGCTAATCTTTATTGTGGCTAGCTTCACGTAGATTGGTCCAAACCACCATTAATCAAATAAGAACTGTCTTATAAATTAGGGTTATTTTAGATGATGACACCTGTCTATATAGTCACCTGTCTATATAGTCACCTGTCTATATAGTCACCTGTCTATATAGTCACCTGTCTATATAGTCACCTAGCTATATAGTCACCTAGTTATATAGTCACCTAGTTATATAGTCACCTAGCTATATAGTCACCTAGCTATATAGTCACCTAGCTATATAGTCACCTAGCTATATAGTCACCTAGCTATATAGTCACCTAGCTATATAGTCACCTAGCTATATAGTCACCTAGTTATATAGTCACCTAGCTATATAGTCACCTAGCTATATAGTCACCTAGCTATATAGTCACCTAGCTATGTAGTCACCTAGCTATATAGTCACCTAGCTATATAGTCACCTAGCTATATAGTCACCTAGCTATATAGTCACCTAGCTATGTAGTCACCTAGCTATATAGTCACCTAGCTATATAGTCACCTAGCTATATAGTCACCTAGCTATATAGTCACCTAGCTATATAGTCACCTAGCTATATAGTCACCTAGCTATATAGTCACCTAGCTATATAGTCACCTAGCTATATAGTCACCTAGCTATATAGTCACCTAGCTATGTAGTCACCTAGCTATATAGTCACCTAGCTATATAGTCACCTAGCTATATAGTCACCTAGCTATATAGTCACCTAGCTATATAGTCACCTAGCTATATAGTCACCTAGCTATATAGTCACCTAGCTATATAGTCACCTAGCTATATAGTCACCTAGCTATATAGTCACCTAGCTATATAGTCACCTAGCTATATAGTCACCTAGCTATATAGTCACCTAGCTATATAGTCACCTAGCTATATAGTCACCTAGCTATATAGTCACCTAGCTATATAGTCACCTAGCTATATAGTCACCTAGCTATATAGTCACCTAGCTATATAGTCACCTAGCTATATAGTCACCTAGCTATATAGTCACCTAGCTATATAGTCACCTAGCTATGTAGTCACCTAGCTATATAGTCACCTAGCTATGTAGTCAGACCACCATTAACCAAAATACATTTGGGTTATTTTAGCTTTCTTTATGACCAGCACTGTAGGTGTGTGAGACAACTTTACCAGCATCATAGCATACAGTACGTATCGATGAATCGTTGTGACACGAGTGATAATCAATAACCACATTTTTTAATGAACGTGTTAAATTATTAGATAACGCCTAGATTCATATTCAGGTCCTGATTGGTCAACAAGCTTATTTAACACGTCAAATAGTGTATATTTTGTTTGTGTGTGTGTGTAACCTTTATTTTACTAGGCAAGTCAGTTAAGAACAAATTATTATTTACAAAGACGACCTACACCGGCCAAACCTGGATGACGCCGGGCTAATTGTGCGCCGCCCTATGGGACTCCCAATCACAGCCGGATGTGATACAGCCTGGATTCAAACCAGGGACTGTAGTGACGCCTCTTGCACTGAGATGCAGTGCCTTAGACCGCTGCATCCAATCTATTTAACTGTACTAAAATGATTCAAAGGCTGCTAAAGTTTTAAATATCGGTTATCGGTATTGTTTTAGGACTATCGGTATCAGCCAAAAACGTCATATCTGTGCATCACTGTTGTTTCCTCTCCCTCTAGTCGTGTTATAAGTATTACACCAGCGATGACATCAATAAAGACGAGGACGGCATGGACGAACAGTGCAGGTAGGTCCCCTCACAGAACACAGAAACATGGACGAACAGTGCAGGTAGGTCCCCTCACAGAACACAGAAACATGGACGAACAGTGCAGGTAGGTCCCCTCACAGAACACAGAAACATGGACGAACAGTGCAGGTAGGTCCCCTCACAGAACACAGAAACATGGACAAACAGTGCAGGTAGGTCCCCTCAAACGGTCGCCATTGTTCTAGCTGCCGTAAGGTCCCTGTTCTACTGCTTGAGTGTTGCCACCTCTTGTACAATATTGGCTCTCGATTATGAGTTACCCTATTCCCTATATAGTGCACTATATTTGCCATTCTTAGAATGATTCATTGCTTCCCAACAACAGCTGATAATCCCAATTAAGATACGTCACATTTTGAAGTTGACTTTCCTCGCTATCTTAACTACGCCCCAAGGTGGTGTGCTGAAGGTGGCAACCTGATCTGCTGTGACTACTGCCACAACGCCTTCTGTAAGAAGTGCATCCTGCGTAACCTGGGGCGCAAGGAGCTGTCCATGATCACCGACGAGGACAGTAAATGGTCCTGCTATATCTGCAGCCCTCAGCCTCTCTCAGACATCGCCTCCAACTGCTCCAACATCTTGACCAAGCTGGAGAGCTTCTGGCGCACGGGATGCAAGAAAGAGAGGAAGGAGGTGAAAGGGCACAGTAAGGGTAAAGGTCACCACCACCATGGTAAAGCTGTGGTGAACGGTAAGGAACATTCAGACGGGTCAGGGACCCTCACCTTCTCCTATAAGACCCTGAAGGTCCTCAAGGAGCTCGTGAAGAGGACCAAGAAGCTGATTGAGACAACCACAGGGCTCAACAGCACCTTCATCCAGCAGGCTGAGGAGGAGCAGGGAGCAGGAGGAGGTGGCAGCGGGACCAGACACCTCAAGGCCTTCAGGTATCCTAACACACGTTAATATTATGACTGCTACAAAGTAAGTGAGGCAACCCAATTCTGTTCTTTTGCCTAATCTATCCATTCATCCATCTATCTCTCTCTCTCTCTCTAGGTCTGTTCTGGCTGATATGAAGAAGGCCCATGCTGCCCTAGAGGAGGACTTGGAGTCACAGTTCACTTCCCAGGACCAGGGGATGCAGAACGGGGATGCTGTTTCCAACACCGACGGCCATGATGGCCACGATCAGATTGACAACATGGTTGATGGACAGGAGGCAGAAGAGGATAAAATGGCCGACACTGAGGATGGGGAGGAGCATGGGGGCTTGTCAGAGGACGCAGAGATGGAGGGGAGCCCCGCCCCCGCGCCTCAGGACCACTCGGACACAGAGACAGACAGCCAGGCCAAAGACCAGACAGCAGTGGAGGAGGAGGAGGATGGAGAGGAGGAGGAGGGTGACCGGAAAAAAGACATTGTGTCCGTCGGGCTGGCCGTCCCTGACGAGCTCTTCCAAATGGTAGAGAGTCTGGCGGACTCCGCAGGGTTAAAGCCCGGCAACGACGCCATGGAAACCACCGCTGCTAGCCAATCCGAGAGCCCCGCCGCCGACTCAAACAGGAAGTCACTTGAAACCCATAAGGAGAAGGCCATGCCCAAGGTGAAGAACCTGATCGTGAAGCTGACGCCCGTTCCAGTGGTTACCACACGCACCTCCAGGTCTATGAGCAAGGATAAGGATGGAGGGAAGGAGAGGAGTAAGGATGGAGGGAAGGAGAGGAGTAAGGATGGAGGCAAGGAGAAGAGTAAGGAGGAGGTGGAGGGAGGTGGGGGCTCTGAGGAGGACAGCCGCCGCTCCAGCCGCACAAAGACCACACCCCTCAGGAAGTCACCGGACGGGAAGAACAAGATGGCTGAATCCTCTCCGGAGAACAGTGACTCAGAGGGCAAGAGTCCCAGCAGGCTGAAGAGTAGAACCAAAGGCAGCTCGGAGAAGGAACGTGAGGAGGAGGAGGAGGAGGAGCAGCAGAGCAATGCCTCATCCAAGGTGACCGCTGATCCTTCTAAACACGAAGTGGACTCTGACGAGGTTCTGGACATCCTGCTCCAGACTGCAGCGGCAGAACACAGCTCGGACGAGGATGCGCAGCAGGACGCCGATGGTAACCAGGGCAACAGGAGCTTCAAAAGGTGCCTGTTCAAACTCAGCAAGAAAGATGGAGAGGAGGAGGAGAATGACAAGGTGAAGACTGACAAGAAGCTGGCAGCCAAACGCAAACTGAAAGCCGACGATTCAGACAACTCAGAGTCCGACTCAGACGAAGACACGAAGAGGAAGAAAAAGAAGTCCTCCTCAGCTTCTGCCAAAAAGACATCCAAGAAGAAGGGCTCGGACGGCTCCTCTAACTCCGACTCGGACTTAGAGATGAAGGGACTCAGCCAACTGGCGACGGGGAAACGGAGGAGCAGCCGTGTGAAGAAGGAAAGAGAGGAGAAGGAGAACAAGGGCGGAGATCGGAGGCGGTCGTACGAACTGAAACGCAAAGCCAGAAGTAGAGGAGCCAAGCAGCAAGATTCATCGTCTGATGACAAGGAGGAGGGAGGAGGGTCTGGAGAGGAGAGTGGAGACCAGCAGAAGATTAAACCCATCGTGGAGGAGACGTTGGTAGCAGGGAGGGGAACCTTCCACCAGTCCTCAGGTGAGTAGAGCTGTTGTTTCTGAAAGCGGTATATTGAGCTCTCTGTTTCTACAAGGCAGACGGTACACTTTGTTGTCCATACAACTCGACCTAAACTCCACTGATTTAACACCTGACCTCTGCAGTGTTTTCCACAAGTACATAGAGTTGCCAGCCTGGCGCCCCCGGGGTGTGAGGCTTGACCCCCGGGGTTTGACATTTTTTGGCCAAAGAGTTTATTTCTTAAGATTCCACCCGAAATAGACAGTGAAATTATTTTATACCTTATCGAGTTTACCTCCCAGATTGGAAACATTAGTTGTGGTTTTGTGCAGAACAGGGCTCTCCAACCTTGATTCCTGGAGAGATACCCTCCTGTAGGTTGTAACTCGAACCTCAGTTGTAACCTAACAGGATTCAGTTTATCAACCCGTTCATTATTAGTCAGTTGCGCTAGATTAGGGTTTGAGTGAAAACCTACAGGCCTGTAGCTCTCCAGGAACAGAGATAGAGAGCTCTGGTAAAGAAATACTATAATTTAAATGAATTCAGTTTATTGTTAGTTGTTTTGAATATGATCTGGGCCTATATGATCAGGATTATTTTCTAAATAAGACTCAATTAAACCTGTCTTCTCTTGAGTTTAAGTGTCTTTAAACTTGTAAGATATGAATTAAGTTGCCCACATCATTAAAAAAATTAATTAATTTGAAATGATCATTCGTTTGGACCCTATACATTATTATTATTTTTTTTTTTTGTCAAATTCCATTTAGTTATTTCCCAAATACCGTTTTCTGGTGTCTGTTTTCTGGTGTCTGTTTAACCTATTGAAGCTAGGGGGCACTATTTTCATTTTTGGAAAAATAACGTTCCCAAAGTAAACGGGCTATTTCTCAGGACCAGATAATAGAATATGCATATAATTGACAGCTTAGGATAGAAAACACTAAAGTTTCCAAAACTGTAACAATATTGTATGTGAGCATAACAGAACTGATATTGCAGGCGAAAGCCTGAGAAAAATCCAATCAGGAAGTCTCTTATTTAGAAACCTCTGCGTCCCTATTGAGCAGTGAAAGGGATATCAACCAGATTCATTTTTCTATGGCTTCCCTAATGTGTCTAGTGTCACAAGACATCAGGCTTCAGGCTTTTATTTTGAAAAATGAGTGTGAGCGGCAACATTGCGTAAGTGGTCACCTGGTGGTTCTGAGAGATTTGTGCGTAATAGACAAATGCGGCCATTGTTTCTCTCACTCCAACTAAGAAGCCAACATATTATCGAATAGATATTTGAAAAAGACCTTGAGGATTGATTATAAAAAACGTTTGCCATGTTTCTGTCGATATTATGGATCTAATTTGGAATTTTTTTCGGCGTTGTCGTGACCGCAATTTCCGGTCGATTTCTCAGCCAAACGTGAAGAACAAATGGAGCTATTTCGGCCACAGAAATAATCTTTATGGAAAAAAGGAGCATTTGCTATCTAACTGGCAGTCTCGTGAGTGAAAACATCCAAAGCTCAAAGGTAAACGATTTAATTTGATTGCTTTTCTGATTTTCGTGACCAAGCTTCCTGCTGCTAGCTAGGCATAATGCTATGCTAGGCTATCGATCTTACACAAATGCTTGTCTTGCTTTGGCTGTAAAGCATAATTTCAAAATCTGAGATGACAGGGTGATTAACAAAAGGCTAAGCTGTGTTTCAATATATTTCACTTGTGATTTCATGAATATGAATATTTTCTTGTCCGGTGCGTTATGCTAATTAGTGTCAGTTGATGACAATTCTCCCGGATCCGGGAGCGTAGTTCCAAGAGGTAAAAATAAATAAATGTGAAATTACACTTTTAAAAAATTGTTAAACAATTAATTGGATGTTTTAAGTCCAATGAACCTCATCAGGAGACCGCTTTGATATCTGGGACAAACCTGATCCATTCAAATGTTTGGGTTGTTGGCCTCAAATTCAATGGCAACACACACACACCCCATCACAGGAGACACACACACCATCACAGGAGACACACACCCCATCACAGGAGACACACACCCCATCACAGGAGACACACACCCCATCACAGGAGACACACACACACCCCATCACAGGAGACACACACACACCCCATCACAGGAGACACACACACACCCCATCACAGGAGACACACACACACCCATCACAGGAGACACACACACACCCCATCACAGGAGACACACACCCCATCACAGGAGACACACACCCCATCACAGGAGACACACACCCCATCACAGGAGACACACACCCCATCACAGGAGACACACACCCCATCACAGGAGACACACACCCCATCACAGGAGACACACACCTCATCACAGGAGACACACACACCCCATCACAGGAGACACACACCCCATCACAGGAGACACACACCCCATCACAGGAGACACACACACCCCATCACAGGAGACACACACACCCCATCACAGGAGACACACACCCCATCACAGGAGACACACACCCCATCACAGGAGACACACACACCCCATCACAGGAGACACACACCCCATCACAGGAGACACACACCCCATCACAGGAGACACACACACCCCATCACAGGAGACACACACCCCATCACAGGAGACACACACCCCATCACCCATCACAGGAGACACACACACCCATCACAGGAGACACACACACCCCATCACAGGAGACACACACACCCCATCACAGGAGACACACACCCCATCACAGGAGACACACACCCCATCACAGGAGACACACACCCCATCACAGGAGACACACACACACCATCACAGGAGACACACACACCCCATCACAGGAGACACACACCCCATCACAGGAGACACACACCCCATCACAGGAGACACACACCCCATCACAGGAGACACACACCCCCATCACAGGAGACACACACACACCCCATCACAGGAGACACACACACACCCCATCACAGGAGACACACACACCCCATCACAGGAGACACACACCCCATCACAGGACACACACACCCCATCACAGGAGACACACACACACCCCATCACAGGAGACACACACACACCCCATCACAGGAGACACACACACACCCCATCACAGGAGACACACACACACCCCATCACAGGAGACACACACACACCCCCATCACAGGAGACACACACCCCATCACAGGAGACACACACCCATCACAGGAGACACACACACACCCCATCACAGGAGACACACACACACCCCATCACAGGAGACACACACACACCCCATCACAGGAGACACACACCCCATCACAGGAGACACACACACCCCATCACAGGAGACACACACCCCATCACAGGAGACACACACCCCATCACAGGAGACACACACCCCATCACAGGAGACACACACACACCCCATCACAGGAGACACACACCCCATCACAGGAGACACACACCCCATCACAGGAGACACACACCCCATCACAGGAGACACACACACACACACCATCACAGGAGACACACACCCCATCACAGGACACACACACCCCATCACAGGAGACACACACCCCATCACAGGAGACACACACCCATCACAGGGACACACACACCCCATCACAGGAGACACACACACACACCCCATCACAGGAGACACACACACACACCATCACAGGAGACACACACACACCCCATCACAGGAGGACACACACACACCCCATCACAGGAGACACACACACACACCCCATCACAGGAGACACACACCCCATCACAGGAGACACACACACACACCCCATCACAGGAGACACACCACCCCATCACAGGAGACACACACCCCATCACAGGAGACACACACACACACCCCATCACAGGAGACACACACACCCCATCACAGGAGACACACACCCCATCACAGGAGACACACACACCATCACAGGAGACACACACACACACCCCATCACAGGAGACACACACACCATCACAGGAGACACACACACCATCACAGGAGACACACACACCATCACAGGAGACACACACACCCCATCACAGGAGACACACACCCCATCACAGGAGACACACACCCCATCACAGGAGACAACACACACACACACCATCACAGGAGACACACACCCCATCACAGGAGACACACACCCCATCACAGGAGACACACACCCATCACAGGAGACACACACCCATCACAGGAGACACACACACACACCCCATCACAGGAGACACACACACACACCATCACAGGAGACACACACACACCCCATCACAGGAGACACACACACACACCATCACAGGAGACACACACACCCCATCACAGGAGACACACACACACCATCACAGGAGACACACACCCCATCACAGGAGACACACACACACCCCATCACAGGAGACACACACACACACCATCACAGGAGACACACACACCATCACAGGAGACACACACACCATCACAGGAGACACACACACCATCACAGGAGACACACACACACACACCATCACAGGAGACACACACACACCCCATCACAGGAGACACACACACACCCCATCACAGGAGACACACACACACACCATCACAGGAGACACACACACCATCACAGGAGACACACACACCATCACAGGAGACACACACACCATCACAGGAGACACACACACACACACCATCACAGGAGACACACACACACACCATCACAGGAGACACACACACACCCCATCACAGGAGACACACACACACACCATCACAGGAGACACACACACACCCCATCACAGGAGACACACACACACTTGGCAGTTATCTTCAGATCACTGCTGTTCTGGAGCCACTGAAGAAGTGACGTTAAGTCTGACACACACACACACACACACACACACAGCTGAGGAGGTATGTGGGGGTCTCTCTCCAAATGACCAGCTCAGCTCTTTCTATTCCCCTTTGATTTCTGGTCCTCAATGAATTAACGTCAAGAAGTCCCTTCAGGGCTTTCGTCATTGTTGCACTTCAAAACTCTTCACCTCCTCTCCATCCTCATCCTCTTCATCATGACAGCTCTGGTGGAGAAATGGATGATACAGAAAGAGAAAGACATCACAACCAATCAAGTGATCGGGCCAATCAAATAATAAATGAATCAACCAATGAAGTGATTGGACCAATCAAGTAATTGATGAATCAGTAGAGAAACATAATGGATTGTGACGTAAGACCACTCTGAATACAAGAGGTACCTTAGCCATAATGTCAGCATAAGCCATGTAGAGATATATGTTTTGTGCTGTACAAATGACTAGGTATCCCCCCCCCCTTTCTGTCTAATATATGTTTTGTGCTGTACAAATGACTAGGTATCCCCCCCCCTTTCTGTCTAATGTATGTTTTGTGTGTGCAGCAAACTGTGAGTACCATTTTTTGCATAACTTTATGAGCTAGGACACCTGTCCATGTCAAATACTGTATAAAATGTTCACAATGCACTCGTTAGCATTGGGTTAGCATTCTCTATGGGATTTTAAATGTACTTGTTAGCATTGCTAACCTTTCGGATAACAGAAGCTCAGTGGGGTTTGAAAATTGTGTCCATGTTGACAAACCATAAAACAAAAGGGACTTGTTCTCTCTTTTAAAAAATAAACTAAATAACTTGTTTCATCTTAGATTTTAAAAAAGCATCACGAGTCTCATTTCACGATTTGAATTTTTATTTGGCAGGAACTAATGGGGATCCATAATAAACCCCAGGAAGAGTAGCTGCTGCCTTGGCAGGAACTAATGGGTATCTATAATAAACCCCAGGAAGAGAGTAGCTACTGCCTTGGCAGGAACTAATGGGGATCCATAATAAACCCCAGGAAGAGTAGCTGCTGCCTTGGCAGGAACTAATGGGGATCCATAATAAACCCCAGGAAGAGTAGCTGCTGCCTTGGCAGGAACTAATGGGTATCTATAATAAACCCCAGGAAGAGTAGCTGCTGCCTTGGCAGGAACTAATGGGGATCCATAATAAACCCCAGGAAGAGTAGCTGCTGCCTTGGCAGGAACTAATGGGGATCCATAATAAACCCCAGGAAGAGTAGCTGCTGCCTTGGCAGGAACTAATGGGTATCTATAATAAACCCCAGGAAGAGAGTAGCTACTGCCTTGGCAGGAACTAATGGGGATCCATAATAAACCCCAGGAAGAGTAGCTGCTGCCTTGGCAGGAACTAATGGGGATCCATAATAAACCCCAGGAAGAGTAGCTGCTGCCTTGGCAGGAACTAATGGGTATCTATAATAAACCCCAGGAAGAGTAGCTGCTGCCTTGGCAGGAACTAATGGGGATCCATAATAAACCCCAGGAAGAGTAGCTGCTGCCTTGGCAGGAACTAATGGGGATCCATAATAAACCCCAGGAAGAGTAGCTGCTGCCTTGGCAGGAACTAATGGGTATCCATAATAAACCCCAGGAAGAGTAGCTGCTGCCTTGGCAGGAACTAATGGGGATCCATAATAAACCCCAGGAAGAGTAGCTGCTGCCTTGGCAGGAACTAATGGGGATCCATAATAAACCCCAGGAAGAGTAGCTGCTGCCTTGGCAGGAACTAATGGGTATCCATAATAAACCCCAGGAAGAGTAGCTGCTGCCTTGGCAGGAACTAATGGGGATCCATAATAAACCCCAGGAAGAGTAGCTGCTGCCTTGGCAGGTCACTCCAACACACACACAAACACTCACTCCATCATCTGCTCCCTCACACATAATATGCACATACATTTATACTGACTCTACACATCCACTCACATACAAGCCACTGCTACTCTGTTTATCTTATGTCCTGTTGCTTAGTCACCTTACCCCTATGCATGAACTATAAATATTACAGACATGCACTTTTGTTTGTGCCCATTGAGTGTGAAAATGTACATTTGACAAAATATGCCACATTCATGTACATTTACCCCCCTCTCTTACTATTAATAGTCACTCAATTCTGATTGGCCTGAGCCTCCCTATAGATGTGTATGTCTTTATGAACTGCCATTAGTGTCCCTGGCCTTAGTTATCTTTGTTTTCTTTATTATCTTGGTTAGGCCAGGGTGTGATATAGCGAGAGTCTGTTTAGCGGCGAGCCTAGCGAGAGGCTGTTTAGCGGCGAGCCCAGCGAGAGGCTGTTTAGCGGCGAGCCTAGCGAGAGGCTGTTTAGCGGCGAGCCTAGCGAGAGGCTGTTTAGCGGCGAGCCTAGCGAGAGGCTGTTTAGCGGCGAGCCTAGCGAGAGTCTGTTTAGCGGCGAGCCTAGCGAGAGACTGTTTAGCGGCGAGGCTGTTTAGTGGTGAGGCTGTTTAGCGGCGAGCCTAGCGAGAGGCTGTTTAGCGGCGAGCCTAGCGAGAGGCTGTTTAGCGGCGAGCCTAGCGAGAGGCTGTTTAGCGGCGAGCCTAGCGAGAGGCTGTTTAGCGGCGAGCCTAGCGAGAGGCTGTTTAGCGGCGAGCCTAGCGAGAGGCTGTTTAGCGGCGAGCCTAGCGAGAGGCTGTTTAGCGGCGAGCCTAGCGAGAGGCTGTTAGCGGCGAGCCTAGCGAGAGGCTGTTTAGCGGCGAGCCTAGCGAGAGGCTGTTTAGCGGCGAGCCTAGCGAGAGGCTGTTTAGCGGCGAGCCTAGCGAGAGGCTGTTTAGCGGCGAGCCTAGCGAGAGGCTGTTTAGCGGCGAGCTAGCGAGAGGCTGTTTAGCGGCGAGCCTAGCGAGAGGCTGTTTAGCGGCGAGCCTAGCGAGAGGCTGTTTAGCGGCGAGCCTAGCGAGAGGCTGTTTAGCGCGAGCCTAGCGAGAGGCTGTTTAGCGGCGAGCCTAGCGAGAGGCTGTTTAGCGGCGAGCCTAGCGAGAGGCTGTTTAGCGGCGAGCCTAGCGAGAGGCTGTTTAGCGGCGAGCCTAGCGAGAGGCTGTTTAGCGGCGAGCCTAGCGAGAGTATGTTTAGCGGCGAGCCTAGCGAGAGGCTGTTTAGCGCGAGCCCAGCGAGAGGCTGTTTAGCGGCGAGCCTAGCGAGAGGCTGTTTAGCGGCGAGCCTAGCGAGAGGCTGTTTAGCGGCGAGCCTAGCGAGAGGCTGTTTAGCGGCGAGCCTAGCGAGAGTCTGTTTAGCGGCGAGCCTAGCGAGAGACTGTTTAGCGGCGAGGCTGTTTAGTGGTGAGGCTGTTAGCGGCGAGCCTAGCGAGAGGCTGTTTAGCGGCGAGCCTAGCGAGAGGCTGTTTAGCGGCGAGCCTAGCGAGAGGCTGTTTAGCGGCGAGCCTAGCGAGAGGCTGTTTAGCGGCGAGCCTAGCGAGAGGCTGTTTAGCGGCGAGCCTAGCGAGAGGCTGTTTAGCGGCGAGCCTAGCGAGAGGCTGTTTAGCGGCGAGCCTAGCGAGAGGCTGTTTAGCGGCGAGCCTAGCGAGAGGCTGTTTAGCGGCGAGCCTAGCGAGAGGCTGTTTAGCGGCGAGCCTAGCGAGAGGCTGTTTAGCGGCGAGCCTAGCGAGAGGCTGTTTAGCGGCGAGCCTAGCGAGAGGCTGTTTAGCGGCGAGCCTAGCGAGAGGCTGTTTAGCGGCGAGCCTAGCGAGAGGCTGTTTAGCGGCGAGCCTAGCGAGAGGCTGTTTAGCGGCGAGCCTAGCGAGAGGCTGTTTAGCGGCGAGCCTAGCGAGAGGCTGTTTAGCGGCGAGCCTAGCGAGAGGCTGTTTAGCGGCGAGCCTAGCGAGAGGCTGTTTAGCGGCGAGCCTAGCGAGAGGCTGTTTAGCGGCGAGCCTAGCGAGAGGCTGTTTAGCGGCGAGCCTAGCGAGAGTATGTTTAGCGGCGACCCTAGCGAGAGACTGTTTAGCGGCGAGCCTAGCGAGAGTCTGTTTAGCGGCGACCCTAGCGAGAGACTGTTTAGCGGCGAGCCTAGCGAGAGACTGTTTAGCGGCGAGGCTGTTTAGTGGTGAGGCTGTTTAGCGGCGAGCCTAGCGAGAGGCTGTTTAGCGGCGAACCTAGCAATACCATGGACATATACCACGCTGCATGATTTATAAACGGCAAAGGCGTATAGGAGATCAACTTTATTCAGTTCTACACCTTTTATAAAATAGTCAACACTTGCTGGTCAGTTGTCAAAGCACAGTAAATAGACTACCGTGACTCCGCATGGTTTGCTATGTGAAACAGGACAAAGAAAATAAATGTGCCAGAAAACAAGTGTATTTTCTCTCATCATGACCATTTACGTTACATTCTAATTCACCAGCATGCTCTGTAAGGAAATTAAACTGCAAGACAGTGTGCAGAAATTGTTGGGCGGGACGTGTTACCGGGG
Organism: Oncorhynchus kisutch; assembly: GCF_002021735.2. Classification (NCBI taxonomy): domain Eukaryota; kingdom Metazoa; phylum Chordata; class Actinopteri; order Salmoniformes; family Salmonidae; genus Oncorhynchus; species Oncorhynchus kisutch. Next base: position 2,304,273 of record NC_034188.2, read on the forward strand.
GGGCGGGACGTGTTACCGGGGGGGCGGGACGTGTTACCGGGGGGGCGGGACGTTACCGGGGGGCGGGACGTGTTACCGGGGGGGCGGGACGTGTTACCGGGGCGGCGGGACGTGTTACCGGGGCGGCGGGACGTGTCACCGGGGGGGCGGGACGTGTCATCTCTCGCTTTGTGACGGACAGGACTATCCTATCAATAGATGGCTAGCAGATGCATATTATTCTATATAGCAGGAGATGGTCCGACAGGCTGGCAAACTAAGACTTTTAAATGAAAAGTATCCTAGTTTATCTGAAGTGGAAAATGTAGCTGATTAACTGATGTCCGTCTCTTATGGGAAAACACGGTCTCTAACCCCTGACCCTTCTCTGTGTGTCTGAAGGAGATGAAGGTAACCATGACGCATCTCAGATGGCCGATGAGGAGGACGATGATGATGATCCAGAGAACAGGTATTAAAAAGTATTTTCATTTAAGACAAACCAAATATGTCCTGAACTGCATGCTTCTCAACCAGCTGACGAACGTCCTTCCAGCCTTTTTCTTATTTCCTTTACTTACTTACGGGATGGCTGCTGTTTTACGGGCTCCTAACCAGTTGTGTTTTTTCACATTGTAACTTATTTCTCTTATGATGGAAAAGAGCTTCTGGATATCAGAACAGCGATTACATTCCTCGACTGGACAAAGACTTTTTAATGAGTCCAACGCAAAGGATGTACTGCTTCTCCGAGAACGGGTCCAAATCCTCGTAACTCGTGTTAAGAAAAGATGGAGGTACAGGGGGTGGAGATCTGGGTGCCTTGTGAGAATTCGTCTGCGAGTGGGTAATCCGCCTCTACCATCCTTCCTATTGGCCAACGTGTAATCACTGGAGAATAAACTGGATGAGCTCCGTTCAAGACTAGCCTACCAACGGGACATTCAAAACTGTACCGTAATTTCCGGACTATAAGCCGCCACTTTATTCCCACACTTTGAACCTCGCGGTTTATACAATGACGCGGGGGATTTTTCCCGCTTTCGCAAGATTCATGCCGCCGCCAAAAAACACAATGTGACGTAAATCGAGCACACACAAACTTCATTCTGATTACGGTAATTTTGTCACCCTTATCATGGCAAAGACACGGAGAAATGCATATGATGCAGCTTTCAAGTTGAAGGCGATCGATCTGGCTGTTGGAAAAGGAAATAGAGCTGCTGCACGGGAGCTTGGCCTTAATGAGTCGAAGACGCTGGAAACAGCAGCGTGAGGAACTGACGCAGTGCAAAAAGACAACAAAACATTCAGAGGGAAGAAAAGCAGATGGCCCAAAGTATTTGCAGCCACTCGACATCAGTGTAAATCGTGCATTTAAGGTGGCACTCCGTGTTCAGTGGGAGGCTTGGATGACAAGTGGGGAGAAATCCTTCACTAAAACGGGCCGCATGCGATGTTTTCAATGAGGAGACTCTCAGTTAGATAGAAATCGCTCCGTTTGGTGCGTCACGTTTGGCTACCAAAAAAAAAACGACAATTCAGTCATCAAAACGCCAAACTTTTTTCCAAATTAACTAATATCGACTGAAACATGGCAAACGTTGTTTAGAATCAATCCTCAAGGTGTTTTTCACATATCTCTTCATGATATATCGTTCGTGGAAGCCTCCTCTCTCCTCTCAATCACTGGATGACTGCGTGCAGCTTGTAGATTACGCACCAATTTAGACAAAGGACACCGGGCGGACCCCTGGTAAATATAGTCTCTTATGGCCAATCTTCCAATGATATGCCTACAAATACGTCACAATGCTGCAGACACCTTGGAGAAACGACAGAAAGGGCAGGCTCATTCCCGGCGCATTCACAGCCATATAAGGAGACAATGGAAAACTTGGACTATGGTGGTCTGCTTGAAACATGTAGGTATTACAGGCTTGGTCAGGGAAAAGTTGGAAATGACACCGAAGACACTTGCCAGTTGGCAACAGAGTGTCAAAAATTCTGCTCATTTCCTGGTTGAAGTTTCATCTTGGTTTCGCCTGTAGCATGAGTTCTGTGGCACTCACAGATAATATCTTTGCAGTTTTGGAAACGTCAGAGTGTTTTCTTTCCAAAGCTGCCAATTATATGCATAGTCGAGCATCTTTTCGTGACAAAATATTGCGCTTAAAACAGGCACGTTTTTTTATCCATAAATGAAAAGAGCGCCCCCTATATCCAAGAAGATAAATGGGTCAACATTCACAAGGCTGCTGGGCCAGACGGATTACCACTACGTGTTCTCCGAGCACGCGCTGACCAACTGGCAAGTGTCTTCGGTGTCATTTCCAACTTTTCCCTGACCAAGCCTGTAATACCTACATGTTTCAAGCAGACCACCATAGTCCAAGTGCCCAAGAAAGCGAGGGTAACCTGCCTAAATGACTACCGCCCTGTAGCACTCACGTCAGTAGCCATGAAGTGCTTTGAAAGGCTGTATTTACACTGCTGCTACACACTGTTTATTATCTATGCATAAACACTTTACCCCTACCTTCTGGTACAAATTACATCAACTAACCTGTACCCTGCATATTGACTCGGTACCGGCACCCCCTGTATATAGCCGCGTTATAATTGTTTTTTGTTGTTGTAAATATCTTAACTCTATTTCTTGAATTGCATTGTTTGTTAAGGGCTTGTTAGTAAACATTTCACTACACCTGTTGTATTCAGCATTTACCTAAGGTCTACTACCCCTGTTGTATTCAGCATTTCACTAAGGTCTACTACACCTGTTGTATTCAGCATTTCACTAAGGTCTACTACCCCTGTTGTATTCAGCATTTCACTAAGGTCTACTACACCTGTTGTATTCGGAGCATGTGACAAATAACATTGATTTAAATTTCTTCCTCAATAGAATTGCCAAGAAGATGCTGGCCCAGATCAAGGCTAACTACTCTTCAGGAGCAGAGGAGAGCTCTGACGAGGACGGAGAAGAGAAGGAACAGAAGAAGGAGAAGGGAGGAGAGGAGCAGGAGGAGGGTGAGCTACATTCACTTTTTCATTTCATACTCGTTGATAGTGATTCTGCAGTGCCTCTTTCCACCACTAGATGTAGAAATAACTGCTTGTTCCCCTCAACAGACAACGATGATGATGATGATGAAGGGGGCTCTGGCTCTGATGTGGACGTGAAGACGAGTGTGGGGCGTCACCACCGGCTGCTCCGCCACAAACTGACGCTGTACGAAGTGGAGTCGGGAGAGGAGAAGGAGAAACCAGCCAGCAAGGGGAAGAAGGAGACCAAGAGGACCAGACGGAAAGGTACGAGGGCTGTCTGGCTGGCTGGCCTGGTCTCTAGCTTGGCCTGGTCTCTAGCTGGTCTGCCTAGGCCTGTGTATTAATACCTATGGAACAGAATGAAAGTCCTACTCTGCAAACTGACTGTTTTCAATCAACTCTACCTCCAGCCTTTCTCTCTATCCCCTTATGTAAGTTTATCGATCGCTCGACAAAACATTATGAACACCTAGCTTGGTCACGAAAATCAGAAAAGCAATCAAATTAATCATTTACCTTTGATGATCTTCGGATGTTTTCACTCAAGAGACTCCCAGTTACACAATATATGTTCCTCTTGTTCCATAAAGATTATTTTTACATCCAAAAAACCTCAGTTTGTCTGGCACCAGCCATACAATGAAGCGATGTTATCTTTCTCGCAAATTTTTCAAAATACAAGCCTGAAACTAAACACTGTTGACACCTCGAGGAAGCGATAGGAAAAGGAATCTGGTTGATATCCCTTTAAAATGGAGCAAAGGCAGGCTATTTAACATGGAATTTTCAAAATAGAAGCCACTTCCTGGTTTGATTTTCCTCAGGGTTTCACCTGCAATATCAGTTCTGTTATACTCACAGACAATATTAGTGTTTTCTATCCTAATCTGTCAATTACATTCATATTCTAGCATCTGGTCCTGAGAAATAGGCCGTTTACTTTGGGAACGTTATTTTTCCAAACATAAAAATGGTGCCCCCTAGTTTCAAGATGTTAATTAACCTCTCCCTGTCTTGTCTTCTCTTCTCTCTTCCTCCCTCTCCTCTCTTTCTTTCTCCCTCTCCCTGTCTTCTCTTCTCTCTTCCTCCCTCTCCTCTCTTTCTTTCTCCTTCTCCCCTCTCCCTGTCTTCTCTTCTCTCTTCCTCCCTCTCCTCTCTTTCTTTCTCCTTCTCCCCTCTCCCTGTCTTCTCTTCTCTCTTCCTCCCTCTCCTCTCTTTCTCCTTCTCCCCTCTCCCTGTCTTCTCTTCTCTCTTCCTCCCTCTCCTCTCTCTTTCTCCCCTCTCCCTGTCTTCTCTTCTCTCTTCCTCCCTCTCCTCTTTCTTTCTCCTTCTCCCCTCTCCCTGTCTTCTCTTCTCTCTTCCTCCCTCTCCTCTCTTTCTTTCTCCTTCTCCCCTCTCCCTGTCTTCTCTTCTCTCTTCCTCCCTCTCCTCTTTCTTTCTCCTTCTCCCCTCTCCCTGTCTTCTCTTCTCTCTTCCTCCCTCTCCTCTCTTTCTTTCTCCTTCCCCCCTCTCCCTGTCTTCTCTTCTCTCTTCCTCCCTCTCCTCTCTTTCTTTCTCCTTCTCCCCTCTCCCTGTCTTCTCTTCTCTCTTCCTCCCTATCCTCTCTTTCTTTCTCCTTCTCCCCTCTCCCTGTCTTCTCTTCTCTCTTCCTCCCTCTCCTCTCTTTCTTTCTCCTTCTCCCCTCTCCCTGTCTTCTCTTCTCTCTTCCTCCCTCTCCTTGTCTTGTCTTCTCTTCTCTCTTCCTCCCTCTCCTCCTTTCTCCTTCTCCCCTCTCCCTGTCTTCTCTTCTCTCTTCCTCCCTCTCCTCTTTCTTCTCCTTCTCCCTCTCCCTGTCTTCTCTTCCTCCCTCTCCTCTCTTTCTTTCTCCTTCTCCCCTCTCCCTGTCTTCTCTTCTCTCTTCCTCCCTCTCCTCTCTTTCTTTCTCCTTCTCCCCTCTCCCTGTCTTCTCTTCTCTCTTCCTCCCTCTCCTCTCTTTCTTTCTCCTACTCCCCTCTCCCTGTCTTCTCTTCTCTCTTCCTCCCTCTCCTCTCTTTCTTTCTCCTTCTCCCCTCTCCCTGTCTTCTCTTCTCTCTTCCTCCCTCTCCTCTCTTTCTTTCTCCTTCTCCCCTCTCCCTGTCTTCTCTTCTCTCTTCCTCCCTCCACCTCTCCAGTGGGTAGTGATGACTCAGCAGACCCAGACTTTAAGGAGTCAGCTAGCAGCAGTGAGTCAGGAGTTAGTGAGGAGATCAGTGAGAAGGAATCGTGGTCAGAGGAGTCTGAGTCTGAGAAGGAAGGCAGTAGACACAGGAGGACCACGCGCTCCTCCGTGAAGAGGAAGAAGAAGAAGAAGGAGAGGAGCTACGCTCAGAAGAAGAAACGGCGTCGCATCAAGGCCCTGGATTCTTCATCCGACGACAAGGTATAAGGAGGCAGGGTAGCCTAGTGGTTAGAGTGGAGGGGAGGCAGGGTAGCCTAGTGGTTAGAGTGGAGGGGAGGCAGGGTAGCCTTGTGGTTAGAGTGGAGGGGTGGCAGGGTAGCCTAGTGGTTAGAGTGGAGGGAAGGAGAGAATTTTCTCCTTACTCCTAAACAATTCTATATTTGTGAATTTGGTCTGGAATTCATTGATTGGTCAATGTTTGATTGTTACCACATCATAGGTCACAATGTGTGATTGGATTGGTCAGTTGACCCCTGGGGGTTGAAGTTGAGAGGTTAACCCGCATTCTCTCCTCCAGAGCGGGTCAGGAGAGGACGGCTCGGGGAAGGAGGATGGAGACACTCCTAAAGGACAGAGGAAGAAGATCAGAAAAATCCTCAAGGACAACGAGCTGAGGACGGAAACGAGGGATGCCCTGAAGGAGGAGAGGAGGAGACGCATCGCTGAGAGGGAGCAGCTCAGGGAGAAACTCAGAGAGGTAAAAAGTCAACTGTCTGTGCGCTGTTGTCATGGCATCTGCTAATGGGATGGAAATGAAGATGGACTCAGTCTATCAATAAGTCAACTACTCCTTCTGCTCGATGGTTCGCTAAGGAGCCAGATGGATGTGTGGTCCATTGTGGTTCAGATAAGAGCATGGTACCAGCTATGCCATGTTTCCACGGTGATCACATACATGTACTGAATGGGCTCTTTGAATAGAGTGGAAGTCGCTTAGCATTTCCTTAGTATTAAGGTTTGAATGCTTGTGGACTAGAAGATCAGCTGCCCTATACTCCTAGGACCTAACCTGTCCCAACCAGCAGAACAGTCTCTCAGCTGCCCTATACTCCTAGGAACATAACCTGTCCCAACCAGCAGAACAGTCTCCCAGCTGCCCTATACTCCTAGGAACATAACCTGTCCCAACCAGCAGAACAGTCTCCCAGCTGCCCTATACTCCTAGGAACCATAACCTGTCCCAACCAGCAGAACAGTCTCCCAGCTGCCCTATACTCCTAGGAACCATAACCTGTCCCAACCAGCAGAATAAATGTATGTATTTGTATGTGCAGACTGTAATGCTTTTAGACTAGACTCTACATGTCCCTCCCGACCAGGTACTCGTGGTGGAGGAGGCGTCCGCCGTGGCTTGTCCAATCACAACCAAGCTGGTGCTGGATGAAGACGAGGAGACCAAGGAGCCCATGGTGCAGGTTCACCGCAATCTGGTCACTAAGCTCAAACCACACCAGGTCGACGGTGAGAGACATGTTGTTGTAGTAGTAGAGCCCATGGTGAAGGTGGAATAGTAGGAGTAGTAGTAGTAGTAGTAGCAGCAGTAGTAGTAGTAATAGTAACAGTAGTAGTAGTAGTAGTAGTAGTAGTAGTGGCAACAGCAGCAGTAGCAGCAGTAAAAGTAGCAGTAGTAGTAGCAGTAGCAACAGCAGCAGTAGCAACAGCAGTAGTAGTAGTAGTAGCAGTAGTAGTAATAGTAGTAGCAGTAGCAGTAGTAGTAGTAGTAATAGTAGTAGCAGTAGTAGTAGGAGGAGCAGTAGTAGCAGCAGTAGTAGTAACAGTAGTAGTAGTAGCAGTAGCAGTAGTAAAAGTAGCAGTAGTAGTAGCAGCAGTAGTAGCAGCAGTAGCAGTAGTAGTAGGAGCAGTAGTAGGAGCAGCAGTAGTAGTAGCAGTAGCAGTAGTAAAAGTAGCAGTAGGAGCAGTAGTAGTAACAGTAGCAGCAGTAGTAGCAGTAGCAGTAGTAAAAGTAGCAGTAGGAGCAGTAGTAGTAACAGCAGTAGGAGCAGTAATAACAGTAGTAGTAGCAGTAGTAGTAGTAGCAGTAGCAGCAGTAGCAACAGTAGTAGTAGTAGCAGCAGTGTAGTAGGAGCAGCAGTAGTAGTAGTAGTAGTAGTAGTAACAGTAGTAGTAGTAGTAGTAGCAGCAGTAGTAGTAGTAGTAGTAGTAGTAGTAGTAGTAGTAGTAGCAGCAGTAGTAGTAACAGTAGTAGTAGTAGTAGTAATAGCAGCAGTAGTAGTAGTAATAGCAGCAGTAGTAGTAGTAATAGCAGCAGTAGTAGTAGTAATAGCAGCAGTAGTAGTAGTAATAGCAGCAGTAGTAGTAGTAATAGCAGCAGTAGTAGTAGTAGTAGCAGCAGTAGTAGTAGTAGTAGCAGCAGTAGTAGTAGTAGTAGCAGCAGTAGTAGTAGTAGTAACAGTAGTAGTAGTAGTAGTAGTAACAGTAACAGTAGTAGTAACAGTAGTAGTAGTAACAGTAGTAGTAACAGTAGTAGTAGTAGTAGTAACAGTAGTAGTAGTAGTAGTAGTAGTAGTAGTAGTAACAGTAGTAGTAGTAGTAACAGTAGTAGTAACAGTAGTAGTAGTAGTAGTAACAGTAGTAGTAGTAGTAGTAACAGTAGTAGTAGTAGTGACAGTAGTAGTAGTAGTAACAGTAGTAGTAGTAGTAGTAACAGGTAGTAGTAGTAACAGTAGTAGTAGTAGTAGTAACAGGTAGTAGTAGTAGTAGTAACAGTAGTAGTAGTAGTAGTAACAGTAGTAGTAACAGTAGTAGTAGTAGTAACAGTAGTAGTAACAGTAGTAGTAGTAGTAGTAGTAGTAACAGTAGTAGTAGTAACAGTAGTAGTAGTAGTAGTAGTAGTAACAGTAGTAGTAGTAGTAACAGTAGTAGTAGTAGTAGTAGTAACAGTAGTAGTAGCAGAATTAGCAGTAACAGCAGTAGTAGTAATAGTTGTTGTTGTTGTAGTAGCAGTAGTAGTTGTTGTTGTAGTAGTATTAGCAGCAGTAGTAGTAACAGTAGTAGTAGTATTAGCAGTAGTAGTAGCAGTAGTAGTAACAGTAGTAGTAGTATCCATGTTTGTCTTTAATCATTATGGTGAAAACAAGGGTGTTCGTCTTTTACTCACTTATCAAGTCAATGCCATGCTTCATGGGTTCAGTGCTGGCAGCAATGGTAGGATTTCTGTAGTCTGAGCTTTCTGTCTCTCTAGGGGTCCAGTTCATGTGGGACTGCTGTTGTGAGTCGGTGAAGAAAACCAACAAGAACTCTGGTTCTGGATGTATCCTGGCTCACTGTATGGGCCTGGGAAAAACGCTGCAGGTCTGTACCACTCATCCCTTTACCTGTGTCGTGGTAATTTCCTGTATTACTAAACATTGAGAGAGCAAAGCACACACAAGTCAAGAGTTATATCATAAAGTCCATCTTTAATTATATATGAGCTTCAACATAGCCCTGTTTGACTCTCAGATCAATTCAGTGTCTATAAATGAATTCTCTGAGAGTGCTTACAAAACAGTTCTTAGTATCATTTATAGCCAAGACACACCCATCTCAACTCACATGACGAAACACAGATCTTAGGAACATTACAAAGGAAGACTTTACTTGAAAGAGGAGTATCCCATAGCCAGACAGCATTAGCTATAAATTATCGTTCAGTTTGTTCTCTTTGACACGGTTCTAATCTCGTTCTTGGTACCACTTAGGACCAAAACATATGGCAGGTCTGTACCACTCATTCCTTTACTTGTTTTTCTGGCCGGTAGACTGGGGTCTCTGGCCGGTAGACTGGGGTCTCTGCCGGTAGACCTGGGGTCTTCGGCCTGGTAGAACTCTGAGGGTCCGCTGGCCGTAGAACTGGGGTCATCTGGCCGGTAAAGACTTCTGGGGTCCTCTGGCCGGTAGAACTCTGGGGTCTCTGGCCGGTAGACTCTTGGGGGTCTCCTGGCCGGTAGACTCTGGGGTCTCTGGCCGGTAGACCTCTTGGGGTCGCTGGCCGGTATAGACGACTGGGGTCTCTGGCCGGTAGACTCTCTGGGGGTCTCTGTCTGGCCGGTAAGACCCTGGGGTCCTCTAGGCCGGTAGACTTCTGGGGTCTCTGGCCGTGTAACCTCTGGGGTCTCTGGCCGGTAGACTCTGGGGTCTCTGTCTGGCCGGTAGACTCTGGGGTCTCTGGCCGGTAGACTCTGGGGTCTCTGGCCGTAGGACTCTGGGGTCTCTGGCCGGTAGACTCTGGGGTCTCTGGCCGGTAGACTCTGGGGTCTCTGGCCGGTAGACTCTGGGGTCTCTGGCCGGTAGACTCTGGGGTCTCTGGCCGGTAGACTCTGGGGTCTCTGGCCGGTAGACTCTGGGGTCTCTGGCCGGTAGACTCTGGGGTCTCTGGCCGGTAGACTCTGGGGTCTCTGGCCGGTAGACTCTGGGGTCTCTGGCCGGTAGACTCTGGGGTCTCTGGCCGGTAGACTCTGGGGTCTCTGGCCGGTAGACTCTGGGGTCTCTGGCCGGTAGACTCTGGGGTCTCTGGCCGGTAGACTCTGGGGTCTCTGGCCGGTAGACTCTGGGGTCTCTGGCCGGTAGACTCTGGGGTCTCTGGCCGGTAGACTCTGGGGTCTCTGGCCGGTAGACTCTGGGGTCTCTGGCCGGTAGACTCTGGGGTCTCTGGCCGGTAGACTCTGGGGTCTCTGGCCGGTAGACTCTGGGGTCTCTGGCCGGTAGACTCTGGGGTCTCTGGCCGGTAGACTCTGGGTCTCTGGCCGGTAGACTCTGGGGTCTCTGGCCGGTAGACTCTGGGGTCTCCTGGCCGGTAGAACTCTGGGGTCTCTGGCCGGTAGACTTCTGGGGTCTCTGGCCCGTAGACTCTGGGGTCCTGGCCGGTAGACTCTGGGGTCTCTGGCCGGTAGACTCTGGGTCTCTGGCCGGTAGACTCTGGTAGACTGGGGTCCCCTGGCCGGTAGACTCTGGTAGAATGGGGTCCCTGGCCGGTAGACTGGGGTCCTGGCCGGTAGACTCTGGTAGACTGGGGTCCCTGGCCGGTAGACTCTGGTAGACTGGGGTCCCTGGCCGGTAGACTCTGGTAGACTGGGGTCCCTGGCCGGTAGACTCTGGTAGACTGGGGTCCCTGGCCGGTAGACTCTGGTAGACTGTGGTCCCGGCCGGTAGACTCTGGTAGACTGGGGTCCCTGGCCGGGTAGACTCTGGTAGACTGGGGTCCCTGGCCGGTAGACTCTGGTAGACTGGGGTCCCTGGCCGGTAGACTCTGGTAGACTGGGGTCCCTGGCCGGTAGACTCTGGTAGACTGGGGCTCCCTGGCCGGTACGACAGGCTGGTAGACTGGGGTCCCTGGCCGGTAGACTCTGGTAGACTGGGGTCCCTGGCCGGTAGACTCTGGTAGACTGGGGTCCCTGGCCGGTAGACTCTGGTAGACTGGGGTCCCTGGCCGGTAGACTCTGGTAGACTGGGGTCCCTGGCCGGTAGACTCTGGTAGACTGGGGTCCCTGGCCGGTAGACTCTGGTAGACTGGGGTCCCTGGCCGGTAGACTCTGGTAGACTGGGGTCCCTGGCCGGTAGACTCTGGTAGACTGGGGTCCCTGGCCGGTAGACTCTGGTAGACTGGGGTCCCTGGCCGGTAGACTCTGGTAGACTGGGGTCTCTGGCCGGTAGACTCGGGTCTCTGGCCGGTAGACTCTGGTAGACTGGGGTCCCTGGCCGGTAGACTCTGGTAGACTGGGGTCCCTGGCCGGTAGACTCTGGTAGACTGGGGTCCCTGGCCGGTAGACTCTGGTAGACTGGGGTCCCTGGCCGGTAGACTCTGGTAGACTGGGGTCTCTGGCCGGTAGACTCTGGTAGACTGGGGTCCCTGGCCGGTAGACTCTGGTAGACTGGGGTCCCTGGCCGGTAGACTCTGGTAGACTGGGGTCCCTGGCCGGTAGACTCTGGTAGACTGGGGTCCCTGGCCGGTAGACTCTGGTAGACTGGGGTCCCTGGCCGGTAGACTCTGGTAGACTGGGGTCCCTGGCCGGTAGACTCTGGTAGACTGGGGTCTCTGGCCGGTAGACTCGGGTCTCTGGCCGGTAGACTCTGGTAGACTGGGGTCCCTGGCCGGTAGACTCTGGTAGACTGGGGTCCCTGGCCGGTAGACTCTGGTAGACTGGGGTCCCTGGCCGGTAGACTCTGGTAGACTGGGGTCCCTGGCCGGTAGACTCTGGTAGACTGGGGTCTCTGGCCGGTAGACTCTGGTAGACTGGGGTCCCTGGCCGGTAGACTCTGGTAGACTGGGGTCCCTGGCCGGTAGACTCTGGTAGACTGGGGTCCCTGGCCGGTAGACTCTGGTAGACTGGGGTCCCTGGCCGGTAGACTCGGGTCTCTGGCCGGTAGACTCTGGTAGACTGGGGTCCCTGGCCGGTAGACTCTGGTAGACTGGGGTCCCTGGCCGGTAGACTCTGGTAGACTGGGGTCCCTGGCCGGTAGACTCTGGTAGACTGGGGTCCCTGGCCGGTAGACTCTGGTAGACTGGGGTCCCTGGCCGGTAGACTCTGGTAGACTGGGGTCCCTGGCCGGTAGACTCTGGTAGACTGGGGTCCCTGGCCGGTAGACTCTGGTAGACTGGGGTCTCTGGCCGGTAGACTCTGGTAGACTGGGGTCTCTGGCCGGTAGACTCTGGGGTCTCTGGCCGGTAGACTCTGGGGTCTCTGGCCGGTAGACTCTGGGGTCTCTGGCCGGTAGACTCTGGGGTCTCTGGCCGGTAGACTCTGGGGTCTCTGGCCGGTAGACTCTGGGGTCTCTGGCCGGTAGACTCTGGGGTCTCTGGCCGGTAGACTCTGGGGTCTCTGGCCGGTAGACTCTGGGGTCTCTGGCCGGTTAGACTCTGGGGTCTCTGGCCGGTAGACTCTGGGGTCTCTGGCGTTAGACTCTGGGGTCTCTGGCCGGTAGACTCTGGGGTCTCTGGCCGTAGACTCTGGGGTCTCTGGCCGGTAGACTCTGGGGTCTCTGGCCGGTAGACTCTGGGGTCTCTGGCCGGTAGACTCTGGGGTCTCTGGCCGGTAGACTCTGGGGTCTCTGGCCGGTAGACTCTGGGGTCTCTGGCCGGTAGACTCTGGGGTCTCTGGCCGGTAGACTCTGGGTCTCTGGCCGGTAGACTCTGGTAGACTGGGGTCCCTGGCCGGTAGACTCTGGTAGACTGGGGTCCCTGGCCGGTAGACTCTGGTAGACTGGGGTCCCTGGCCGGTAGACTGGGGTCCCTGGCCGGTAGACTCTGGTAGACTGGGGTCCCTGGCCGGTAGACTCTGGTAGACTGGGGTCCCTGGCCGGTAGACTGGGGTCCCTGGCCGGTAGACTCTGGTAGACTGGGGTCCCTGGCCGGTAGACTCTGGTAGACTGGGGTCCCTGGCCGGTAGACTCTGGTAGACTGGGGTCCCTGGCCGGTAGACTCTGGTAGACTGGGGTCCCTGGCCGGTAGACTCTGGTAGACTGGGGTCCCTGGCCGGTAGACTCTGGTAGACTGGGGTCCCTGGCCGGTAGACTCTGGTAGACTGGGGTCCCTGGCCGGTAGACTGGGGTCCCTGGCCGGTAGACTCTGGTAGACTGGGGTCCCTGGCCGGTAGACTCTGGTAGACTGGGGTCCCTGGCCGGTAGACTCTGGTAGACTGGGGTCCCTGGCCGGTAGACTCTGGTAGACTGGGGTCCCTGGCCGGTAGACTCTGGTAGACTGGGGTCCCTGGCCGGTAGACTCTGGTAGACTGGGGTCCCTGGCCGGTAGACTCTGGTAGACTGGGGTCCCTGGCCGGTAGACTCTGGTAGACTGGGGTCCCTGGCCGGTAGACTCTGGTAGACTGGGGTCCCTGGCCGGTAGACTCGGGTCTCTGGCCGGTAGACTCTGGTAGACTGGGGTCCCTGGCCGGTAGACTCTGGTAGACTGGGGTCCCTGGCCGGTAGACTCTGGTAGACTGGGGTCCCTGGCCGGTAGACTCTGGTAGACTGGGGTCCCTGGCCGGTAGACTCTGGTAGACTGGGGTCCCTGGCCGGTAGACTCTGGTAGACTGGGGTCCCTGGCCGGTAGACTCTGGTAGACTGGGGTCTCTGGCCGGTAGACTCTGGTAGACTGGGGTCTCTGGCCGGTAGACTCTGGTAGACTGGGGTCTCTGGCCGGTAGACTCTGGGGTCTCTGGCCGGTAGACTCTGGGGTCTCTGGCCGGTAGACTCTGGGGTCTCTGGCCGGTAGACTCTGGGGTCTCTGGCCGGTAGACTCTGGGGTCTCTGGCCGGTAGACTCTGGGGTCTCTGGCCGGTAGACTCTGGGGTCTCTGGCCGGTAGACTCTGGGGTCTCTGGCCGGTAGACTCTGGGGTCTCTGGCCGGTAGACTCTGGGGTCTCTGGCCGGTAGACTCTGGGGTCTCTGGCCGGTAGACTCTGGGGTCTCTGGCCGGTAGACTCTGGGGTCTCTGGCCGGTAGACTCTGGGTCTCTGGCCGGTAGACTCTGGGGTCTCTGGCCGGTAGACTCTGGGGTCTCTGGCCGGTAGACTCTGGGGTCTCTGGCCGGTAGACTCTGGGGTCTCTGGCCGGTAGACTCTGGGGTCTCTGGCCGGTAGACTCTGGGGTCTCTGGCCGGTAGACTCTGGTAGACTGGGGTCCCTGGCCGGTAGACTCTGGTAGACTGGGGTCCCTGGCCGGTAGACTCTGGTAGACTGGGGTCCCTGGCCGGTAGACTCTGGTAGACTGGGGTCCCTGGCCGGTAGACTCTGGTAGACTGGGGTCCCTGGCCGGTAGACTCTGGTAGACTGGGGTCCCTGGCCGGTAGACTCTGGTAGACTGGGGTCCCTGGCCGGTAGACTCTGGTAGACTGGGGTCCCTGGCCGGTAGACTCTGGTAGACTGGGGTCCCTGGCCGGTAGACTCTGGTAGACTGGGGTCCCTGGCCGGTAGACTCTGGTAGACTGGGGTCCCTGGCCGGTAGACTCTGGTAGACTGGGGTCCCTGGCCGGTAGACTCTGGTAGACTGGGGTCCCTGGCCGGTAGACTCTGGTAGACTGGGGTCCCTGGCCGGTAGACTCTGGTAGACTGGGGTCCCTGGCCGGTAGACTCTGGTAGACTGGGGTCCCTGGCCGGTAGACTCTGGTAGACTGGGGTCCCTGGCCGGTAGACTCTGGTAGACTGGGGTCCCTGGCCGGTAGACTCTGGTAGACTGGGGTCCCTGGCCGGTAGACTCTGGTAGACTGGGGTCCCTGGCCGGTAGACTCTGGTAGACTGGGGTCCCTGGCCGGTAGACTCTGGTAGACTGGGGTCCCTGGCCGGTAGACTCTGGTAGACTGGGGTCCCTGGCCGGTAGACTCTGGTAGACTGGGGTCCCTGGCCGGTAGACTCTGGTAGACTGGGGTCCCTGGCCGGTAGACTCTGGTAGACTGGGGTCCCTGGCCGGTAGACTCTGGTAGACTGGGGTCCCTGGCCGGTAGACTCTGGTAGACTGGGGTCCCTGGCCGGTAGACTCTGGTAGACTGGGGTCCCTGGCCGGTAGACTCTGGTAGACTGGGGTCCCTGGCCGGTAGACTCTGGTAGACTGGGGTCCCTGGCCGGTAGACTCTGGTAGACTGGGGTCCCTGGCCGGTAGACTCTGGTAGACTGGGGTCCCTGGCCGGTAGACTCTGGTAGACTGGGGTCCCTGGCCGGTAGACTCTGGTAGACTGGGGTCCCTGGCCGGTAGACTCTGGTAGACTGGGGTCCCTGGCCGGTAGACTCTGGTAGACTGGGGTCCCTGGCCGGTAGACTCTGGTAGACTGGGGTCCCTGGCCGGTAGACTCTGGTAGACTGGGGTCCCTGGCCGGTAGACTCTGGTAGACTGGGGTCCCTGGCCGGTAGACTCTGGTAGACTGGGGTCCCTGGCCGGTAGACTCTGGTAGACTGGGGTCCCTGGCCGGTAGACTCTGGTAGACTGGGGTCCCTGGCCGGTAGACTCTGGTAGACTGGGGTCCCTGGCCGGTAGACTCTGGTAGACTGGGGTCCCTGGCCGGTAGACTCTGGTAGACTGGGGTCCCTGGCCGGTAGACTCTGGTAGACTGGGGTCCCTGGCCGGTAGACTCTGGTAGACTGGGGTCCCTGGCCGGTAGACTCGGGTCTCTGGCCGGTAGACTGGGGTCCCTGGCCGGTAGACTCTGGTAGACTGGGGTCCCTGGCCGGTAGACTCTGGTAGACTGGGGTCCCTGGCCGGTAGACTCTGGTAGACTGGGGTCCCTGGCCGGTAGACTCTGGTAGACTGGGGTCTCTGGCCGGTAGACTCTGGTAGACTGGGGTCCCTGGCCGGTAGACTCTGGTAGACTGGGGTCCCTGGCCGGTAGACTCTGGTAGACTGGGGTCCCTGGCCGGTAGACTCTGGTAGACTGGGGTCCCTGGCCGGTAGACTCGGGTCTCTGGCCGGTAGACTGGTAGACTGGGGTCCCTGGCCGGTAGACTCTGGTAGACTGGGGTCCCTGGCCGGTAGACTCTGGTAGACTGGGGTCCCTGGCCGGTAGACTCTGGTAGACTGGGGTCCCTGGCCGGTAGACTCTGGTAGACTGGGGTCCCTGGCCGGTAGACTGGGGTCCCTGGCCGGTAGACTCTGGTAGACTGGGGTCCCTGGCCGGTAGACTCTGGTAGACTGGGGTCCCTGGCCGGTAGACTCTGGTAGACTGGGGTCTCTGGCCGGTAGACTCTGGTAGACTGGGGTCTCTGGCCGGTAGACTCTGGTAGACTGGGGTCTCTGGCCGGTAGACTCTGGTAGACTGGGGTCTCTGGCCGGTAGACTCTGGTAGACTGGGGTCTCTGGCCGGTAGACTCTGGTAGACTGGGGTCTCTGGCCGGTAGACTCTGGTAGACTGGGGTCTCTGGCCGGTAGACTCTGGTAGACTGGGGTCCCTGGCCGGTAGACTCTGGTAGACTGGGGTCCCTGGCCGGTAGACTCTGGTAGACTGGGGTCTCTGGCCGGTAGACTCTGGTAGACTGGGGTCTCTGGCCGGTAGACTCTGGTAGACTGGGGTCTCTGGCCGGTAGACTCTGGTAGACTGGGGTCCCTGGCCGGTAGACTCTGGTAGACTGGGGTCCCTGGCCGGTAGACTCTGGTAGACTGGGGTCCCTGGCCGGTAGACTCTGGTAGACTGGGGTCCCTGGCCGGTAGACTGGGGTCTCTGGCCGGTAGACTCTGGTAGACTGGGGTCCCTGGCCGGTAGACATCTGGTAGACTGGGGTCCCTGCCGTAACTCTGGTAGCCTAACGGGGGGTCCCTGGCCGGTAGACTCTGGTAGACGGGGTCCCTGGCCGGTAGACTGGGGTCTCTGGCCGGTAGACTCTGGTAGACTGGGTCCCCGTTGGCCGTGAGAACTCTGGTAGACTGGGGTCCCTGGCCGGTAGACTCTGGTAGACTGGGGTCCCTGGCCGGTAGACTGGGTCTCTGGCCGGTAGACTCTGGTAGGACTGGGGTCCCTGGCCGGTAGACTCTGGTAGACTGGGTTCCCTGGCCGGTAGACTCTGGTAGACTGGAGGTCCCTGGCCGGTAGACTCTGGTAGACTGGGGTCCCTGGCCGGTAGACTCTGGTAGACTGGGGTCCCTGGCCGGTAGACTCTGGTAGACTTGGGGTCCCTGGCCGGTAGACTCTGGTAGACTGGGGTCCCTGGCCGGTAGACTCTGGTAGACTGGGGTCCCTGGCCGGTAGACTCTGGTAGGACTGGGGTCCCTGGCCGGTAAGACCTCTGGTAGACCTGGGTCCCTGGCCGGTAGACTGGGGTCCCTGGCGGTAGACTCTGTAGACTGGGGTCCCTTGGCCGGTAGACTCTGGTACGACTGGGGTCCCTGGCCCGGTAGACTCTGGTAGACTGGGGTCCCTGGCCGGTAGACTCTGGTAGACTGGGGGTCCCTGGCCGGTAGACTCTGGTAGACTGGGGTCCCTGGCCGGTAGACTCTGGTAGACTGGGGTCCCTGGCCGGTAGACTCTGGTAGACTGGGTCCCTGGCCGGTAGACTCTG
The DNA here is from genome assembly GCF_002021735.2 of Oncorhynchus kisutch. Classification (NCBI taxonomy): domain Eukaryota; kingdom Metazoa; phylum Chordata; class Actinopteri; order Salmoniformes; family Salmonidae; genus Oncorhynchus; species Oncorhynchus kisutch. The sequence goes on from NC_034188.2 coordinate 2,321,475, forward strand.
GTAGACTGGGGTCCCTGGCCGGTAGAACTCTGGTAGACTGGGGCCCTGGCCGGTAGACTCTGGTAGGACCTTGGGGTCCCATGGCCGGTAGACTCTGGTAGACTGGGTCCTGGCCGGTAGACTGGGGTCCCTGGCGGTAGACTCTGGTGACTGGGGTCCCTGGCCGGTAGCTCTGGTAGACTGGGGTCCCTGGCCGGTAGACTCTGGTAGACTGGGGTCCCTGGCCGGTAGACTCTGGTAGACTGGGGTCCCTGGCGGTAGACTCTGGTAGACTGGGGTCCCTGGCCGTAGACTCTGGTAGACTGGGGTCCCTGGCCGGTAGACTCTGGTAGACTGGGGTCCCTGGCCGGTAGACTCTGGTAGACTGCGGGTCCCTGGCCGGTAGACTCTGGTAGACTGGGGTCCCTGGCCGGTAGACTCTGGTAGACTGGGGTCCCTGGCCGGTAGACTCTGGTAGACTGGGGTCCCTGGCCGGTAGACTCTGGTAGACTGGGGTCCCTGGCCGTAGACTCTGGTAGACCTGGGGTCCCTGGCCGGTAGACTCTGGTAGACTGGGGTCCCTGGCCGGTAGACTGGGGTCCCTGGCCGGCTAGACTCTGGTAGACTGGGGTCCCTGGCCGGTAGACTCTGGTAGACTGGGGTCCCTGGCCGGTAGAATCTGGTAGACTGGGGTCCCTGGCCGGTAGACTCTGGTAGACTGGGGTCCCTGGCCGGTAGACTCTGGTAGACTGGGGGTCCCTGCGGTAGATCTCTGGTAGACTGGGGTCCCTGGGCCGGTAGACTCTGGTAGACTGGGTCCCTGGCCGGTAGACTCTGTAGACGGGGTCTCTGGCCGGTAGACTCTGGTAGACTGGGGTCTCTGGCCGGTAGACTCGGGTCTCTGGCCGGTAGACTCTGGTAGACTGGGGTCCCTGGCCGGTAGACTCTGGTAGACTGGGGTCCCTGGCCGGTAGACTCTGGTAGACTGGGGTCCCTGGCCGGTAGACTCTGGTAGACTGGGGTCCCTGGCCGGTAGACTCTGGTAGACTGGGGTCCCTGGCCGGGTAGACTCTGGTAGACTGGGGTCCCTGGCCGGTAGACTCTGGTAGACTGGGGTCTCCACCCGGTAGACTCTGGTAGACTGGGGTCTCCACCCGGTAGACTCTGGTAGACTGGGGTCTCTGGCCGGTAGACTCTGGTAACTGGGGTCTCTGGCCGGTAGACTCTGGTAGACTGGGTCCTCTGGCCGGTAGACTCTGGTAGACTGGGGTCTCTTGGCGGTAGACTCTGGTAGACTGGGGTCTCTGGCCGGTAGACTCTGGTAGACTGGGGTCCCTGCCGGTAGACTCTGGTAGACTGGGGTCCCTGGCCGGTAGACTCTGGTAGACTGGGGTCCCTGCCGGTAGACCTGGTAGACTGGGGTCCCTGCTGGTAGACTGGGGTCTCTGGCCGGTAGACTCTGGTAACTGGGGTCCTCTGGCCGGTAGACTCTGGTAGACTGGGGTCCCTGGCCGGTAGACGCTGGTAGACTGGGGTCTCTGGCCGGTAGACTCTGGTAGACTGGGGGTCTCTGGCCGGTAGACTCTGGTAGACTGGGTCTCTGGCCGGTAGAACTCTGGTAGACTGGGGTCCCTGGCCGGTAGACTCTGGTAGACTGGGGTCCCTGGCCGGTAGACTCTGGTAGACTGGGGTCCCTGGCCGGTAGACTCTGGTAGACTGGGGTCCCTGGCCGGTAGTCTCTGGTAGACTGGGTCCCTGGCCGGTAGTCCTCTGGTAGACTGGGGTCCCTGGCCGGTAGACTCTGGTAGACTGGGGTCTCTGGCTGGTAGACTGGGGTCTCTGGCCGGTAGACTCTGGTAGACTGGGGTCTCTGGCCGGTAGACTCTGGTAGACTGGGGTCTCTGGCCGGTAGACTCGGGTCTCTGGCCGGTAGACTCTGGTAGACTGGGGTCCCTGGCCGGTAGACTCTGGTAGACTGGGGTCCCTGGCCGGTAGACTCTGGTAGACTGGGGTCCCTGGCCGGTAGACTCTGGTAGACTGGGGTCCCTGGCCGGTAGACTCTGGTAGACTGGGGTCCCTGGCCGGTAGACTCTGGTAGACTGGGGTCCCTGGCCGGTAGACTCTGGTAGACTGGGGTCCCTGGCCGGTAGACTCTGGTAGACTGGGGTCTCTGGCCGGTAGACTCTGGTAGACTGGGTCTCTGGCCGGTAGACTCTGGTAGACCGGGGTCTCTGGCCGGTAGACTCTGGTAGACTGGGGTCCCTTGGCCGGTAGACTGGGGTCCCTGGCCGGTAGACTCTGGTAGACTGGGGTCCCTGGCCGGTAGACTCTGGTAGACTGGGGTCCTGGCTAGTAGACTGGGGTCTCTGGCCGGTAGACTCTGGTAGACTGGGGGTCTCTGGCCGGTAGACTCTGGTAGACTGTGGGTCCCTGGGCCGGTAGACTCTGGTCTCTGGCCGGTAGACTGGGGTCTCTGGCCGGTAGACTGGGTCTCTGGCCGGTAGACTGGGGTCTCTGCCGGTAGACTGGGGTCTCTGGCCGGTAGACTGGGGTAGACTGGGGTCTCTGGCCGGTAGACTCTGGTAGACTGGGGTCCCTGGCCGGTAGACTCTGGTAGACTGGGGTCTCTGGCCGGTAGACTCTGGTAGACTGGGGTTCCTGGCCGGTAGACTCTGGTAGACTGGGGTCCCTGGCCGGTAGACTCTGGTAGACTGGGGTCCCTGGCCGGTAGACTCTGGTAGACTGGGGTCCCTGGCTGGTAGACTGGGGTCTCTGGCCGGTAGACTCTGGTAGACTGGGGTCTCTGGCCGGTAGACTCTGGTAGACTGGGGTCCCTGGCCGGTAGACTCTGGTCTCTGCCGGTAGACTGGGGTCTCTGGCCGGTAGACTGGGGTCTCTGGCCGGTAGACTGGGGTCTCTGGCCGGTAGACTGGGGTCTCTGGCCGGTAGACTCTGGTAGACTGGGGTCTCTGGCCGGTAGACTCTGGTAGACTGGGGTCTCTGGCCGGTAGACTCTGGTAGACTGGGGTCCCTGGCCGGTAGACTCTGGTAGACTGGGGTCCCTGGCCGGTAGACTCTGGTAGACTGGGGTCCCTGGCTGGTAGACTGGGGTCTCTGGCCGGTAGACTCTGGTAGACTGGGGTCTCTGGCCGGTAGACTCTGGTAGACTGGGGTCCCTGGCCGGTAGACTCCTGGTAGACTGGGGTCCTGGCCGGTAGACTCTGGTAGACCTGGGGTCCCTGGCCGGTAGACTCTGGTAGACTGGGGTCCCTGGCTGGTAGACTGGGGTCTCTGGCCGTAGACTCTGGTAGACTGGGGTCTCTGGCCGGTAGACTCTGGTAGACTGGGGTCCCTGGCCGGTAGACTCGGGGTCTCTGGCCGGTAGACTGGGGTCTCTGGCCGGTAGACTGGGGTCTCTGGCCGGTAGATGGGGTCTCTGGCCGGTAGACTGGGGTCTCTGGCCGGTAGACTGGGGTCTCTGGCCGGTAGACTTGGGGTCTCTGGCCGGTAGACTGGGGTCTCTGGCCGGTAGACTCTGGTAGACTGGGGTCTCTGGCCGGTAGACTCTGGTAGACTGGGGTCCCTGGCCGGTAGACTCTGGTAGACTGGGGGTCTCTGGCCGGTAGAACTCTGGTAGACTGGGGTCTCCACCCGGTAGACTCTGGTAGACTGGGGTCTCTGGCCGGTAGACTCTGGTAGACTGGGGTCTCTGGCCGGTAGACCTCTGGTAGACTGGGGTCTCTGGCCGGTAGACTCTGGTAGACTGGGGTCTCTGGCCGGTAGACTCTGGTTAGACTGGGGTCTCTGGCCGGTAGACTCTGGTAGACTGGGGTCTCTGGCCGGTAGACTCTGGTAGACTGGGGTCCCTGGCCGGTAGACTCTGGTAGACTGGGGTCCTGGCCGGTAGACTCTGGTAGACTGGGGTCCCTGGCTGGTAGACTGGGGTCTCTGGCCGGTAGACTCTGGTAGACTGGGGTCTCTGGCCGGTAGACTCTGGTAGACTGGGGTCCCTGGCGGTAGACTCTGGTAGACTGGGGTCTCTGGCCGGTAGACTCTGGTAGACTGGGGTCTCTGGCCGGTAGACTCTGGTAGACTGGGTCTCTGGCCGGTAGACTCTGGTAGACTGGGGTCCCTGGCCGGTAGACTCTGGTAGACTGGGGTCCCTGGCCGGTAGACTCTGGTAGACTGGGGTCCCTGGCCGGTAGACTCTGGTAGACTGGGGTCCCTGGCCGGTAGGGTGTCTTCTGGTAGACTGGGGTCCCTGGCCGGTAGTCTCTGGTAGACTGGGGTCCCTGGCCGGTAGACTCTGGTAGACTGGGGTCTCTGGCTGGTAGACTGGGGTCTCTGGCCGGTAGACTCTGGTAGACTGGGTTCTCTGGCCGGTAGACTCTGGTAGAGACTGGGGTCTCTGGCCGTAGACTGGGTCTCTGGCCGGTAGACTCTGGTAGACTGGGGTCCCTGGCCGGTAGACGCCTGGTAGACTGGGGTCCTGGCCGGTAGACTCTGGTAGACTGGGGGTCCCTGGCCGTAGACTCTGGTAGACTGGGGTCTCTGGCCGGTAGACTCTGGTAGACTGGGGTCTCTGGCCGGTAGACTCTGGTAGACTGGGTCTCTGGCCGGTAGACTCTGGTAGACTGGGGTCCCTGGCCGGTAGACTCTGGTAGACTGGGGTCTCTGGCCGGTAGACTCTGGTAGACTGGGTCTCTGGCCGGTAGACTCTGGTAGACTGGGTCCCTGGCCGGTAGACTCTGGTAGACTGGGGTCCCTGGCCGGTAGACTCTGGTAGACTGGGGTCCCTGGCCGGTAGACTCTGGTAGACTGGGGGCCCTGGCCGGTAGACTCTGGTAGACTGGGGTCCCTGGCCGGTAGTCTCTGGTAGACTGGGGTCCCTGGCCGGTAGTCTCTGGTAGACTGGGGGTCCCTGGCCGGTAGACTCTGGTAGACTGGGGTCTCTGGCTGGTAGACTGGGTCTCTGGCCGGTAGACTCTGGTAGACTGGGGTCTCTGGCCGGTAGACTCTGGTAGACTGGGGTCTCTGGCCGGTAGACTCGGGTCTCTGGCCGGTAGACTCGGGTAGACTGGGGGTCCCTGGCCGGTAGAACTCTGGTAGACGGGGTCCCTGGCCGGTAGACCTCTGGTAGACTGGGGTCCCTGGCCGGTAGACTCTGGTAGACTGGGGTCCCTGGCCGGTAGACTCTGTAGACTGGGGTCCCTGGCCGGTAGACTCTGGTAGACTTGGGGTCCCTGGCCGGTAGACTCTGGTAGACTGGGGTCCCTGGCCGGTAGACTCTGGTAGACTGGGGTCTCTGGCCGGTAGACTCTGGTAGGACTGGGGTCTCTGGCCGGTAGACTCTGGTAGACCGGGGTCTCTGGCCGGTAGACTCTGGTAGACTGGGTCCCTGGCCGGTAGACTGGGGTCCCTGGCCGTAGACTCTGGTAGACTGGGGTCCCTGGCCGGTAGACTCTGGTAGACTGGGGTCCCTGGCTAGTAACTGGGGTCTCTGGCCGGTAGACTCTGGTAGACTGGGGTCTCTGGCCGGTAGACTCTGGTAGACTGGGGTCCCTGGCCGGTAGACTCTGGTCTCTGGCCGGTAGACTGGGGTCTCTGGCCGGTAGACTGGGGTCTCTGGCCGGTAGACTGGGGTCTCTGGCCGGTAGACTGGGGTCTCTGGCCGGTAGACTGGGGTAGACTGGGGTCTCTGGCCGGTAGACTCTGGTAGACTGGGGTCCCTGGCCGGTAGACTCTGGTAGACTGGGGTCTCTGGCCGGTAGACTCTGGTAGACTGGGGTCCCTGGCCGGTAGACTCTGGTAGACTGGGGGTCCCTGGCCGGTAGACTCTGTAGACTGGGTCCCTGGCCGGTAGACTCTGGTAGACTGGGGTCCCTGGCTGGTAGACTGGGGTCTCTGGCCGGTAGACCTCTGGTAGACTGGGGGTCTCTGGCCGGTAGACTCTGGTAGACTGGGGTCCCTGGCCGGTAGACTCTGGTCTCTGGCCGTAGACTGGGGTCTCTGGCCGGTAGACTGGGGTCTCTGGCCGGTAGAACTGGGGTCTCTGGCCGGTAGACTGGGGTCCTCTGGTCGGTAAGACTGGGTCTCTGGCCGTAGACTCTGGTAGACTGGGGTCTCTGGCCGGTAGACTCTGGTAGACTGGGGTCTCTGGCCGTAGACTCTGGTAGACTGGGGTCCCTGGCCGGTAGACTCTGGTAGACTGGGGTCCCTGGCCGGTAGATCTGTGTAGACTGGGGTCCCTGGCTGGTAGACTGGGGTCTCTGGCCGGTAGACTCTGGTAGACTGGGGTCTCTGGCCGGTAGACCTCTGGTAGACTGGGGTCCCTGGCCGGTAGACTCTGGTAGACTGGGGTCCCTGGCCGGTAGACTCTGGTAGACTGGGGTCCCTGGCCGGTAGAGCTCTGGTAGACTGGGGTCCTGGCTTGTAGACTGGGGTCTCTGGCGGTAGACTCTGGTAGACTGGGGTCTCTGGCCGGTAGACTCTGGTAGACTGGGGTCCCTGGCCGGTAGCTCGGGTCTCTGGCCGGTAGACTGGGGTCTCTGGCCGGTAGACTGGGGTCTCTGGCCGGTAGACTGGGGTCTCTGGCCGTAGAAGACGGTCTCTGGCCGGTAGACTGGGGTCTCTGGCCGGTAGAAGACTGGGGTCTCTGGCCGGTAGACTGGGGTCTCTGGCCGGTAGACTGGGTCTCTGGCCGGTAGACTGGGGTCTCTGGCCGGTAGACTGGGGTCTCTGGCCGGTAGACTGGGTCTCTGGCCGGTAGACTCTGGTAGACTGGGGTCTCTGGCCGGTAGACTCTGGTAGACTGGGGTCTCTGGCCGGTAGACTCTGGTAGAGACTGGGGTCTCTGGCCGGTAGACTCTGGTAGACTGGGGTCTCTGGCGGTTAGACTCTGGTAGACTGGGGTCTCTGGCCGGTAGATCTGGTAGGACTGGGGTCTCTGGCCGGTTAGACTCTGGTAGACTGGGGTCTCTGGCCGGTAGACTCTGGTAGACTGGGGTCTCTGGCCGGGTAGACTCTGTAGACTGGGTCTCTGGCCGGTTAGACTCTGGTAGACTGGGGTCTCTGGCCGGTAGACTCTGGTAGACTGGGGTCTCTGGCCGGTAGACTCTGGTAGACTGGGGTCTCTGGCCGGTAGACTCTGGTAGACTGGGGTCTCTGGCCGGTAGACTCTGGTAGACTGGGGTCTCTGGCCGGTAGACTCTGGTAGACTGGGGTCTCTGGCCGGTAGACTCTGGTAGACTGGGTTCTCTGGCCGGTAGACTCTGGTAGACTGGGGTCTCTGGCCGGTTAGACTCTGGTAGACTGGGGGTCTCTGGCCGGTAGACTCTGGTAGACTGGGGTCTCTGGCCGGTAGACTCTGGTAGACTGGGGTCTCTGGCCGGTAGACTCTGGGTAGACTGGGGTCTCTGGCCGGTAGACTCTGGTAGACTGGGGTCTCTGGCCGGTAGACTCTGTAGACTGGGGTCTCTGGCCGGTAGACTCTGTAGACTGGGTCTCTGGCCGGTTAGACTCTGGTAGACTGGGGTCTCTGGCCGGTAGACTCTGGTAGACTGGGGTCTCTGGCCGGTAGACTCTGGTAGACTGTGGGTCTCTGGCCGGTAGACTCTGGTAGACTGGGGGTCTCTGGCCGGTAGACTCTTGTAGACTGGGGTCTCTGGCCGGTAGACTCTGTAGACTGGGGTCTCTGGCGGTAGACTCTGGTAGACTGGGTCTCTGGCCGGTAAGACTCTGGTAGACTGGGGTCTTCTGGCCGGTAGAACTCTGGTAGACTGGGTCTCTGGCCGGTAGACTCTGGTAGACTGGGGTCTCTGGCCGGTAGACTCTGTAGACTGGGGTCTCTGGCCGGTTAGACTCTGGTAGACTGGGGTCTCTGGCCGGTAGACTCTGGTAGACTGGGGGTCTCTGGCCGGTAGACTCTGGTAGACTGGGGTCTCTGGCCGGTAGACTCTGGTAGACTGGGGTCTCTGGCCGTAGACTCTGGTAGACTGGGGTCTCTGGCCGGTAGACTCTGGTAGACTGGGGTCTCTGGCCGGTAGACTCTGGTAGACTGGGGTCTCTGGCCGGTAGACTCTGGTAGACTGGGGTCTCTGGCCGGTAGACTCTGGTAGACTGGGGTCTCTGGCCGGTAGACTCTGGTAGACTGGGGTCTCTGGCCGGTAGACTCTGGTAGACTGGGTTCCCTGGCCGGTAGACTGCTGGGTTCCCTGGCCGGTAGACTGCTGGGTTCCCTGGCCGGTAGACTGCTGGGGTCCCTGGCCGGTAGACTGCTGGGGTCCCTGGCCGGTAGACTGCTGGGGTCCCTGGCCGGTAGACTGCTGGGGTCCCTGGCCGGTAGACTGCTGGGGTCCCTGGCCGGTAGACTGCTGGGGTCCCTGGCCGGTTGTCTTCCTATAGAACGGGATGTTTCTGGGTTGTGGGAGGAGCATAATGTTTCCCTCCAATCCCAACCATTTATCTCATCTGACCCTCATGACGTACTTTGACCACTAGATGGTAACCCTACTCCACACTACTGCTGTGTGACAAGTTAGACTTCTCTCTCTATACTGTATCTAACCCTGTCTATATCACTAGGTGGTAACCCTACCCCACACACTACTGCTGTGTGACAAGTTAGACTTCTCTCTCTATACTGTATCTAACCCTGTCTATATCACTAGGTGGTAACCCTACTCCACACACTACTGCTGTGTGAAAAGTTAGACTTCTCCACGGCTCTGATCGTCTGTCCTCTCAACACCGTTCTCAACTGGCTCAATGAGTTTGAGAAGTGGCAGTACGGCTTCAAGGACAAGGAGAGTTTAGAGGTACACACTTACTCTGATATACCTGTGTGTGTCTTTACGCTGTCTGTGTGTCTTTACGCTGTCTGTGTGTCTTTACGCTGTCTGTGTATCTTTACGCTGTGTGTGTCTTTACGCTGTGTGTGTCTTTACGCTGTGTGTGTCTTTACGCTGTCTGTGTGTCTTTACACTGTCTGTGTGTCTTTACACTGTCTGTGTGTCTTTACGCTGTCTTTACACTGTCTGTGTGTCTTTACGCTGTCTTTACACTGTCTGTGTGTCTTTACGCTGTCTGTGTGTCTTTACGCTGTCTGTGTGTCTTTACGCTGTCTGTGTGTCTTTACGCTGTCTGTGTGTCTTTACGCTCTGTGTCACTAGGTGACGGAGCTGGCCACGGTGAAGCGTCCTCAGGAGAGAGCGTCTGCTCTGCAGCAGTGGCAGGAGGATGGAGGAATCATGATCATTGGCTATGAGATGTACCGTAACCTCACACAGGGTAGAAACATCAAGAGCAAGAAACTCAAAGAGACCTTCCAGAAGACCCTGGTTGACCCAGGTAGGTAGAGGACACACACACACACATGGTTATTTCTTGTATCCAGTTTCTTCTCAACTCTCTGCTCTGTGTTGTCTCCCTCCCCAGGCCCAGACTTTGTGATCTGTGATGAGGGCCACATCTTGAAGAACGAGGCGTCGGACATCTCTAAAGCCATGAACTCCATCAAGACGCGAAGGAGAGTGGTGCTCACCGGCACACCGCTGCAGAACAACCTCATAGAGTGTATGTCCGTTACTTCCTGTTATATCCAGACCGCTGGCCTACAGGGCATTCGGAAATAATTCGGACCCCTGGACTTAACACATTACAGCCTTACTCTAAAATTGATTTTTTAAAGCCCCCCCCCCCCCTCATCAATCTACACATAATGACTAAGCAAAAACAGGTTTAGACATCTTTGCTAATTCATAAAAAAATACAAAACTGAAAAATCTCAAGTACATTTAGTATTCAGACCCTTTACTCAGTACTTTGTTGCAACACCTTTGGCAGCGATTACAGCCTCGAGTCTTCTTGGGTATGACGCTACAAGCTTGGCACACCTGTATTTGGGGAGTTTCTCCCATTCTTCTCTGCAGATCCTCTTTGGTTGGTGGAGGGCCTAAGCCCTCCCAGGTCCACCCTTGACTGTGCCCCTGCCCAGTCAAGTGAAATCCATGGATTAGGGCCTAATTAATTAATTTAAATTGACTGATCTTCTTTCTCAGTAAAATATTAGAAATTGTTGCATGTTGATTTTGTTCAATATAGTAAGTTATATGGACTCTTGTGTTATATAGAAGGGGTTGACCATTTTTTTCATGACTACCTCTGTCCCCCCATACATACAGTTTAGCCAAATACATTTAAACTCATTTTTTCACAATTCCTGATATTGAATCCTAGTAAAAAGTCTCTTAGGTCAGTTAGGATCACCAGTTTATTTTAAGAATGTGAAATGTCAGAATAATAAGAGGGAATTATTTATTTCAGCTTTTATTTCTTTCATCACATTCCCAGTGGGTCAGAAGTTTACATACACTCAATTAGCATTGCCTTTAAATTGTTTAACTTGGGCCAAAAGCTTCGGGTAGCCTTCCACAAGCTTCCCACAATAAGTTAGGTGAATTTTGGCCCATTCCTCCTGACAGGGCTGATGTAACCGAGTCAGGTTTGTAGGCCTCCTTGCTTGCACATGTCTTTTCAGTTCTGCCCACAAATGTTCTATAGGATTGAGGTCAGGGCTTTGTGATGGCCACTCCAATACCTTGACTTTGTTGTCCTTAAGCCATTTTGCCACAACTTTGGCAGTATGCTGGGGGTCATTGACCGATTTGCGCCCAAGCTTTAACTTCCTGACTGATGTCTTATGAGGTTGCTTCAATATATGAATTTTCCACCCTCATGATGCCATCTGTTTTGTGAAGTGCACCAGTCCTTCCTGCAGTAAAGCACCCCCACAACATGATGCTGCCACCCCCGTGCTTCATGGTTGGGATGGTGTTCTTCAGCTTGCAAGCATCCCCATTTTTCCTCCAAACATAACGATGGTCATTATGACCAAACAGTTCTATTTTTGTTTCATCAGACCAGAGGACATTTCTCCAAAAAGTATGATCTTTGTCCCCATGTGCAGTTGGAAACTGTAGTCTAGCTTTTTTTATGGCTGTTTTGGAGCAGTGGCTTCTTCCTTGCTGAGCGGCCTTTCAGGTTTGTCGATATAGGACTCTTTTTACTGTGATTATAGATACTTTTGTACCCGTGTCCTACAGCATCTTCACAAGGTCCTTTGCTGTTGTTCAATGACGGCCTAGGAACAGTGGCGTAACTGCCTTGTTCAGGGGCAGAACAACAGATTTTTACCTTGTCAGCTCAGGGATTCGATCCAGCAACCTTTCAGTTACTAGCCCAACACTCTAACCCCTAGGCTACCTGCTTTACATATCATTCATAGTATATCTTGTGTAGATACATATGGATTACTGATAGTGTTATTTGGGTTGTTAATTAGATTCTTTCTGACATTTCTTTTTTAAATTGATTATTTGTGTGCCAGTTTGACATTTGAATGCATTGTTAGGCGCTGTAACATAAGCATTTCGCAGCCCCGCTATAACATCTGCTAAACTGTTTAGGCGACCAATAACCTTTGATTTGACCTTGGGACAAAACCTCAATACAACCACACAGCCCTTGAAAGCTCTGTCAGCCTACACCCGGGACACACAACATCAACACAACCCTCATTTGACTGCCCCTGAGGACACAGACAACACTGACCCCCAGTGGACTGCTATCTAAAGGACAGGTTGGTGTACAGTCAACCTCGGTGCAGGTTAGTTAGCGACTCGTCAAACCCAAGATAACTGGAACACAGCATGGATTACACGGAACCCAAACCGGCTGCTCGCGTGCGTCATCATGCATTTATTTTGTCCCCCCCACACCAAACGCAGGTTAAAATATCAAAACCAACGGAACCAATGACATTAATTTGGGGACAGGTAGAAAAGCATTAAACATGTATGGCTAATTAGCTTGCACTTGCTAGCTAACATTAATTTGTCCTATTTAGCTAGCTTGCTGTTGCTAGCTAATTTGTCCTGGGATATAAACATTGAGTTGTTATTTTACCTGAAATGCACAAGAACCTCTACTCCGAATATTAATCCACACATAAAACGGCCAACCGAATCATTTCTAGTCATCTCTGTCTTCCAGGCTTTTATGGTTTATGGTGATCGCATCAAAACTTTTGTATTACCACGACTACCGGCAAAAAAAGTTAGTCTTTCATTCACCCACGTGGGTATAACCAATGAGGAGATGAGACGTGGGTACCTGCTTCTATAAACCAATGAGGAGATGGGAGAGGCAGGACTTTCAGCGCGATCTGCGTCAGAAATAGGAATGAGTTCTATTTTATCCGTTGGTGTCGCAGACGCTCGTTGGCGCGCGCGAGCAGTGTGGATGCAATAATTGATTTCTAAATTTATTTTGCGACGCTCGCGCACGCGACGTGTCCGGTCTGGTCAGCATGTTAGGCTGCATTCAAATCAGCGACGTCACTAGAGATTCATGGATAGGGGTGGTTTGGCATACTCCCTGTCCGTTTACTGTTATCTAGCAGTCTCAAGCCACAGAAGTAGCTAAAATTAACTTAAATATTAGCGGTACATTTTCGAGTGTGCATCAACAATTCAGCAGAGCAAGTTTGTATGAAGGTGCGGTTATTAAATGGGTACATAGTTCAATAGTAATATCCTCTAAAACGCTCTGGTGACAAACAAACTTTGCTGCCCTGTTTCCAATTGTCCCCATGGCTGGGAGAACCTATTTCAGTAAATATATTTCAGAAATGTAAAAAAAATTAACGGATGTATTATTAGCTACAGTGCAGGCTAACTCAAATTAGCTATCTAGCCAACTTCAAATACTGTATAGATAGCTAGCCAAGTGAATTAAATATCAGCAGCTAGATGTATTTATCACTGTAAAAAAACTAATGCCAAATGCATTATAGCTAGTTAACGACCATGGAGGGTGAATGATAACAGCCCCAACTGTCAGTAAGAGAGGAGGCTATTCTGGAAAGGGCAGGTACTTGTGTGTTGTTCCTGTCCCTACAAGTGAGGACAGAGATAATAGTAACTAATATTCAGTGTGGTGTAATTTGACTATAATGAAGTGTGTTTCTTGTGAGGTTTTCTGTCCTCAGATAAAGAGAGCTATGAAAGCCTGTCTACATATGAAGAGCAGTGGTTCTCAGTCCTGGGGACTCAAAAGGGGCACACATTGTTGTTTTTGCCTCAGCACTTCACAGCTGATCAACTCAGGATGCCAACCCCCAGTCCTATCATCACCACCTCACCTGCTTTTAAGAACCTTTGTGCTGTCGAGAAATGCTTATGTAATTGTGATAAACTAAGAGAATATTTGGGTAGCACTGTGATTCATTAATCATATGCTGTCTGCCTCTGTTCTTGGGGCGGCAGCGTAGCCTAGTGGTTAGAGCATTGGACTATTAACCGGAAGGTTGCGAGTTCAAACCCCCGAGCTGACAAGGTACAAATCTGTCGTTCTGCCCTTGAACAGGCAGTTAACCCACTGTTCCCAGGCTGTCATTGAAAATAAGAATGTGTTCTTAACTGACTTGCCTGGTTAAATAAAGGTAAAATTAAATTAAATTACCCATTTCTCTGTATTTTACACCTCTCCTACCACCTTTCTTCCTGTTTTTATACGGCACAGCAGATGTGAAGTACAGATTGAACTTATTTATAATATCACATTCCTAATATGTATAATGCATGTATGATGTATTTATAACTGAGAATATTTAGGTAGCACTGTGATTCATTAATCATATGCTGCCTTCCCTGCTCCTGTGTTTAACCTCTTTCCTTTGGTCTTTCTACACCTCTTTCTTCCTCTGTTTTATAATGAAGTACAGATCCAACTTGTATTTATAACACTTGGATAATGAGCTTATTTCAATAAAGCATTTTACATTCTCTACTGGTTGACATTAAGTCTCATTTGATGAAATACTCCAGCTATCCTGTGTTTATCAGATCAATGCAGATGAAGGGAATTAGATATTGAGATGAACTGGTTTTAGGGTATTTACATGCATAGGAAGTGTAGTGTAGTGTTTCAATTATATCTGTATAAAACAATAACAAATCAGCCGTTTAACTAGTTCAATCCTGTTTCTAGTCTATTAGTTACAATGTGTAACCATTGGTGTCCCAGGATCAGGAGAGGTAAACCCTGTTGAAGTGTATCATTGTAATACATACATGCAGACACAGCGTCATTCAAAGACTGGAGTTTGAAACTCCTGGTATTGGATATGACTGAAAAATAATCTCAAAAGACCTAAACTGCACCTTTATTTACCAAGGTAGAGTACATGATCAGTGACTATATTAAATGTACAGGCCACAATGTGGGGATCTCGTGCATGGTAATAACTACAGTACATGATCAGTGACTATATTAAATGTACAGGCTACAATGTGGGGATCTCGTGCATGGTAATAACTACAGTACATGATCAGTGACTATATTAAATGTACAGGCTACAATGTGGGGATCTCGTGCATGGTAATAACTACAGTACATGATCAGTGACTATATTAAATGTACAGGCTACAATGTGGGGATCTCGTGCATGGTAATAACTACAGTACATGATCAGTGACTATATTAAATGTACAGGCCACAATGTGGGGATCTCGTGCATGGTAATAACTACAGTACATGATCAGTGACTATATTAAATGTACAGGCCACAATGTGGGGATCTCGTGCATGGTAATAACTACAGTACATGATCAGTGACTATATTAAATGTACAGGCCACAATGTGGGGATCTCGTGCATGGTAATAACTACAGTACATGATCAGTGACTATATTAAATGTACAGGCCACAATGTGGGGATCTCGTGCATGGTAATAACTACAGTACATGATCAGTGACTATATTAAATGTACAGGCCACAATGTGGGGATCTCGTGCATGGTAATAACTACAGTACATGATCAGTGACTATATTAAATGTACAGGCCACAATGTGGGGATCTCGTGCATGGTAATAACTACAGTACATGATCAGTGACTATATTAAATGTACAGGCCACAATGTGGGGATCTCGTGCATGGTAATAACTACAGTACATGATCAGTGACTATATTAAATGTACAGGCCACAATGTGGGGATCTCGTGCATGGTAATAACTACAGTACATGATCAGTGACTATATTAAATGTACAGGCCACAATGTGGGGATCTCGTGCATGGTAATAACTACAGTACATGATCAGTGACTATATTAAATGTACAGGCCACAATGTGGGGATCTCGTGCATGGTAATAACTACAGTACATGATCAGTGACTATATTAAATGTACAGGCCACAATGTGGGGATCTCGTGCATGGTAATAACTACAGTACATGATCAGTGACTATATTAAATGTACAGGCCACAATGTGGGGATCTCGTGCATGGTAATAACTACAGTACATGATCAGTGACTATATTAAATGTACAGGCCACAATGTGGGGATCTCGTGCATGGTAATAACTACAGTACATGATCAGTGACTATATTAAATGTACAGGCCACAATGTGGGGATCTCGTGCATGGTAATAACTACAGTACATGATCAGTGACTATATTAAATGTACAGGCCACAATGTGGGGATCTCGTGCATGGTAATAACTACAGTACATGATCAGTGACTATATTAAATGTACAGGCCACAATGTGGGGATCTCGTGCATGGTAATAACTACAGTACATGATCAGTGACTATATTAAATGTACAGGCCACAATGTGGGGATCTCGTGCATGGTAATAACTACAGTACATGATCAGTGACTATATTAAATGTACAGGCCACAATGTGGGGATCTCGTGCATGGTAATAACTACAGTACATGATCAGTGACTATATTAAATGTACAGGCCACAATGTGGGGATCTCGTGCATGGTAATAACTACAGTACATGATCAGTGACTATATTAAATGTACAGGCCACAATGTGGGGATCTCGTGCATGGTAATAACTACATGTATATAGGACTTGCATCCTTAAATTATATCTGTATAAAACAATGACAAATCAGCCGTTTAACTAGTTCAATCCTGTTTCTAGTCTATTAGTTAGTATTTTGGCCATGACTTGCATCCTTGGCACAAAGTTATATTATATTCTACTCAATCCATAGTCTTCATTAATGTCATTCAGGCTGTTTTGAAGTTGATACAACTGGCCATGATAGCGGAGGTTCATAACTCGGTTCTGAACTAATATGTATACCAAACGTTTGGATCAATACACAGATCAGATCGATAGCTAGCTACACATCCATAGGCATACAGGTATTTGTTCACCAGAATGATTCACAATATACACACAGCAGTATGTGGAGACCCCTTCAAATTAGCGGATTCGGCTATTTAAGCCACATCCGTTGCTGACAGGTGTATAAAATCAAGCACACCATGCAATCTCCATAGACAAACATTGGTAGTAGAATGGCCTTACTGAAGAGCTCAGTGACTTTCAACGTCATAAGATGCTACCTTTCCAACAAGTCAGTTCGTCAAATTTCTGCTCTGCTCGAGCTGCACCAGTCAACGGAAACGTCTAGGAGCAACAACGGCTCAGCCGTGAAGTGGTAGGCCAAACAAGCTCGCAGAACGGGACCGCTGAAGTGTGTAGCGCATAAAAATTGTCTGTCCTCAAATGCAACTCACTGAGTTCCAAACTGACACAGCAACGTCATTGGGGTCATGAAATGAGTGTTAGACTGAAACAAAAAGTAGAATATGGAAGTGCCTACCTTGTCAGTCAACTGTCCCCAGAAGAGTAGCTCCCTGTGGTACTGAGACCATGTGGCTCCTCCTCCTGCGTCTCTCCCTCCTCAGTCCCTCTCCAACCCAGTGAGGCCTCTGTGGCATTCCTCTCCAGGCCCCAGCAATGCCCTTGAATTAACAGGAAACACTCTTTCACTCTTCAGTCAGTCATTGCTTCTCCCAGTCTTCCCTCCTCGAGTTCCTCTCCGACCCTCTCTCCCTGTCTTCCCTCCTCGAGTTCCTCTCTCCCTGTCTTCCCTCCTCGAGTTCCTCTCTCCCTGTCTTCCCTCCTCGAGTTCCTCTCCGACCCTCTCTCCCTGTCTTCCCTCCTCGAGTTCCTCTCCGACCCTCTCTCCCAGTCTAACCTCCTCGAGTTCCTCTCCGACCCTCTCTCCCAGTCTAACCTCCTCGAGTTCCTCTCCGACCCGCTCTCCCAGTCTAACCTCCTCGAGTTCCTCTCCGACCCCCTCTCCCAGTCTAACCTCCTCGAGTTCCTCTCCGACCCTCTCTCCCTGTCTTCCCTCCTCGAGTTCCTCTCCGACCCTCTCTCCCAGTCTTCCCTCCTCGAGTTCCTCTCCGAGCCTCTCTCCCAGTCGAACCTCCTCGAGTTCCTCTCCGACCCTCTCTCCCAGTCTAACCTCCTCGAGTTCCTCTCCGACCCTCTCTCCCCGTCTTCCCTCCTCGAGTGCCTCTCCGACCCTCTCTCCCAGTCTAACCTCCTCGAGTTCCTCTCCGACCCTCTCTCCCTGTCTTCCCTCCTCGAGTTCCTCTCCGACCCTCTCTCCCTGTCTTCCCTCCTCGAGTTCCTCTCCGACCCTCTCTCCCAGTCTAACCTCCTCGAGTGCCTCTCCGACCCTCTCTCCCTGTCTTCCCTCCTCGAGTTCCTCTCCGACCCTCTCTCCCAGTCTAACCTCCTCGAGTTCCTCTCCGACCCTCTCTCCCAGTCTAACCTCCTCGAGTTCCTCTCCGACCCTCTCTCCCAGTCTAGCCTCCTCGAGTTCCTCTCCGACCCTCTCTCCCAGTCTAACCTCCTCGAGTTCCTCTCCGACCCTCTCTCCCGGTCTTCCCTCCTCGAGTTCCTCTCCGACCCTCTCTCCCAATCTTCCCTCCTAGCGTTCCTCTCCGACCCTCTCTCCCAGTCTTCCCTCCTAGAGTTCCTCTCTCCCTCCCAACCAGCTGAACACCGCTGCTGCTAGCCAAGACCAACTCATTGCTAAATAGAGGGAGATGGTGTCTCTATCAATGTGGTGGAGGGGGGAATGACTAAGATTGTGTCCCAAATGTCACCCTAGTCCCTACAGAGTGCACAACGTTTGACTAGAGCCCTATGAGCCTCCTGGTCAAAAGTAGTGCACTACATTTGGAACAGGGTGCCATTTGGGACACAGCTTTGGAGAAGAGCAGCCGTTTAGGTCCTGAAGTCACCAATGACGGGAGTGGAACAGAAGGAAGGCTGGTAAACACACACCTTATCAACATGGATTTACTGCACACTAAGACGTGAAACCAGAGGTTTGGAACCATAACATACCGCTACTGACACTTTGCAATGTCAGTCAACATTATAAAACATGTCAACACATTTGAGTTGTTCAAATCATTATGTATTTTATTCCAATAATATATACATATACACTGTTACAACCTGTCTTTATATACACTATGGACTGGATTAGGGTTGCAAAACTGTTTACTTTCCCCCCCCAAAAAGCAGGAAATCTGGAAACAAGGACATTTTAGGAAAGTAACCCTTGGATGGTTTACCTACGGGAGACGGACATGAATACTAAAGCAGAACTATACAGCTGTTGTACAGCTGAATGACAAGCACAGGTTCCATTCATTATCTTTATCATTTTACTGTACAACAATGTGTCAATTGTAAACTGACGAACTGGAAGAGAGAGAGAGATAGAGTAGTATTATATTACAGTACAATAACTTTCCTACATTAAATATGAAAATAAATTATATTATGCAAATAAAATGACTGTAGGTAAATATAAAATGGCAACAGCCTGTTTTCAACCAATCAAAAACCAGGAGGTTATTGGTTAATCTACTTTGCCTGGCAACGCCCAAGCCTGAAATAATTCATTCTTGCCTCTTCATAGGTTCCACTGCACATCATGTGACTTGTCAACAATGCCACAATTTCTGGACAGATCCACAAGAATGTGTTGAGAAGCCTGTGATTAACATGTCAGATCTTTTTAAACACCATGAGACTATATAGTACCATCAGAGAGCCTAGAAACACCATGAGACTATATAGTACCATCAGAGAGCCCAGAAACACCATGAGACTATATAGTACCATCAGAGAGCCCAGAAACACCATGATACTATATAGTACCATCTGAGAGCCCAGAAACACCATGAGACTATATAGTACCATCTGAGAGCCCAGAAACACCATGAGACTATATAGTACCATCAGAGAGCCTAGAAACACCATGAGACTATATAGTACCATCAGAGAGCCTAGAAACACCATGAGACTATATAGTACCATCAGAGAGCCTAGAAACACCACGATACTATATAGTACCATCTGAGAGCCTAGAAACACCATGATACTATATAGTACCATCTGAGAGCCTAGAAACACCATTAGACTATATAGTACCATCTGAGAGCCTAGAAACACCATGAGACTATATAGTACCATCTGAGAACCCAGAAACACCATGATACTATATAGTACCATCAGAGAGCCTAGAAACACCATGAGACTATATAGTACCATCAGAGAGCCTAGAAACACCATGAGACTATATAGTACCATCTGAGAGCCTAGAAACACCATGAGACTATATAGTACCATCTGAGAGCCTAGAAACACCATGAGACTATATAGTACCATCTGAGAGCCTAGAAACACCATGAGACTATATAGTACCATCTGAGAGCCCAGAAACACCATGATACTATATAGTACCATCTGAGAGCCTAGAAACACCATGAGACTATATAGTACCATCCGAGAGCCCAGAAACACCATGATACTATATAGTACCATCAGAGAGCCTAGAAACACCAACGCCTATTAATAACAAAGATGTGTATCCATCAATCAATCCTTTGGTTGTGAGCAATAACCTCAATAAATAAGGTTTACTTTGCAGCTAAGGATGTTGTTGTGTAAAGAACCTCAATTGTCAGTACTGCAGTATATACTGTAATACTATAATGAGATATGAACATATAGTATAATGTGGGATATGAGATATGAACATATAACAGTATAATGTGGGATATGAGATATGAACATATAGTATAATGTGGGATATGAGATATGAACATATCACAGTATAATGTGGGATATGAGATATGAACATATCACAGTATAATGTGGGATATGAGATATGAACATATAGTATAATGTGGGATATGAGATATGAACATATCACAGTATAATGTGGGATATGAGATATGAACATATCACAGTATAATGTGGGATATGAGATATGAACATATAATAGTATAATGTGGGATATGAGATATGAACATATCCTTTTGTACTAGTTAATGGAAGTTGTCAGTAATCCATTTTAGGACATCCAGTTTTCCACGCTGCTGCTGCTAACCCTCTTGGTGCTGATAGTACTAAAACAACGTAGTAAAGTGCCATCGTTTGCTGTGCACCATTACAAAGACCTTCAATGTCTTAATGAGTGATTCGTTCCTGCTGTAGGAGCAGTCTCTCCCCGCTGTAGGAGCAGTCTCTCCCCGCTGTAGGAGCAGTCTCTCCCCGCTGTAGGAGCAGTCTCTCCCCGCTGTAGGAGCAGTCTCCCCCCGCTGTAGGAGCAGTCTCCCCCCGCTGTAGGAGCAGTCTCCCCCCGCTGTAGGAGCAGTCTCCCCCCGCTGTAGGAGCAGTCTCCCCCCGCTGTAGGAGCAGTCTCCCCCCGCTGTAGGAGCAGTCTCCCCCCGCTGTAGGAGCAGTCTCCCCCCGCTGTAGGAGCAGTCTCCCCCCGCTGTAGGAGCAGTCTCCCCGCTGTAGGAGCAGTCTCCCCGCTGTAGGAGCAGTCTCCCCGCTGTAGGAGCAGTCTCCCCCCGCTGTAGGAGCAGTCTCCCCCCGCTGTAGGAGCAGTCTCCCCCCGCTGTAGGAGCAGTCTCCCCGCTGTAGGAGCAGTCTCCCCGCTGTAGGAGCAGTCTCCCCGCTGTAGGAGCAGTCTCCCCGCTGTAGGAGACTCAGTGAGTTCCAATACAATGGGTTTGTCAAGTCATGTGCTGAAACAAATGTTCCTTTATTCACCAGGTTGAGAGAAAACAGTGACTGTGTCGTTCACGATGAAACAAAATTCTCCCTCCAATCCAGCATAGAGTTTGTCCGGGTTAGTTTTATTTTTGGGGGGCCCATCCAATACCCCCTGTCTGGGTCTGTTTGTCCTTCATATCCTACCAGAACCGAGCACCAGTCACCCGAATAAATGGAGCAAGAAATAAATGATGATTGGCGTTATGACTGGATGGAGCTATTGTATGAGGATTTCTCTACAGTATGGTTCCAAGCTGGTTAGTTCATTAGTTTGAAGCAGTGAAAAGGAGTGAGAACTAGGACTTGAAAGCCTATCAGAAAGCAGAGCACCTCTCTCCCTTCCAGGGCAGCCTATTAGAAAGGAGAGCATCTCTCTCCCTTCCAGGGCAGCCTACTAGAAAGCAGAGCACCTCTCTCCCTTCCAGGGCAGCCTATCAGAAAGCAGAGCACCTCTCTCCCTTCCAGGGCAGCCTATTAGAAAGCAGAGCACCTCTCTCCCTTCCAGGGCAGCCTATTAGAAAGCAGAGCCCCTCTCTCCCTTACAGGGCAGCCTATTAGAAAGCAGAGCACCTCTCTCCCTTCCAGGGCAGCCTATTAGAAAGCAGAGCACCTCTCTCCCTTCCAGGGCAGCCTATTAGAAAGCAGAGCACCTCTCTCCCTTCCAGGGCAGCCTATTAGAAAGCAGAGCACCTCTCTCCCTTCCAGGGCAGCCTATTAGTAAGCAGAGCACCTCTCTCCCTTCCAGGGCAGCATATTAGTAAGCAGAGCACCTCTCTCCCTTCCAGGGCAGCCTATTAGAAAGCAGAGCACCTCTCTCCCTTCCAGGGAAGCCTATTAGAAAGCAGAGCATCTCTCCCTTCCAGGGCAGCCTATTAGTAAGCAGAGCACCTCTCCCCCTTCCAGGGCAGCATATTAGAAAGCAGAGCACCTCTCTCCCTTTCAGGGCAGCCTATTAGAAAGCAGAGCACCTCTCTCCCTTCCAGGGCAGCCTATCAGAAAGCAGAACACCTCTCTCCCTTCTCCATAGAGGTCTTCCTAGCTCCCATGTTGAACTTGAACTTCGACTGGTCAGCGATCATCTGGTTGATTTCATTCTGTTTGTAGGAGGACAGTTTCTGACCGATCCATGCTACCTTAGTCTCTTCCTGGTTACCATGGATACACCTCAGACAGGCTCTGCCAATCAGGTAGGCCACCTCGGCCAGGTTGAGGAGAACACACACCCCCGACACGGAGAGCATGAACACGGTGAAGATGGTTTTCTCCGTGGGTCGTGACACGAAGCAGTCCACAGTGTTGGGGCAGGGGTACGAGTCACACTTGACCAGACGGAACATCTTGAAGTCAGGGTAGATCAAGTAGAATATATAAAGGAAGCAGACTTCCAGAACGATCCTAAACAGCACACTGATCATGTAGGTCCACCAGAGGGCGCCTGTGATCGCAAACTTCTGGTTCTTGAGTTGTTCCAGCTCCTTAGGGGAACCGCGCCCGGACTTCTTCAGGATCTTCTTGTTGATGTGTCTGCGATGGGCTACATGCATAGCCACTAGGAGAGCAGGCGTGGACACCAGGATGAGCTGCAAGGCCCACAGGCGGATGTGTGAGATGGGAAAGAACTGGTCATAGCAGACAGAGTTGCAGCCGGGCTGCTGGGTGTTGCAGGTGAAGCCAGACTTCTCGTCGCCCCAGACGGACTCGGCCGCCACCACGAGGACCAGGATTCTGAAGATGAAGATGACAGACAGCCAGATGCGGCCGATGCCGGTGGAATGCCTGTTTACGCCGCTGATTACGGCGTAAAAGGACCCCCAGTTCATTTTCGATTCCAGGTCTGGAGAGGAGAAACAAGAAGGGATATAGTTTAGACTGTTTAATGTTTCAGCTCTGAAAGCTTTTCTCAAGCCCAGTCTGGAAAGGAGAAATGTCAAGCTGACACTCAGGAGACTGTTCCTTAGAAGAATATAGGACTTAGGAAACAACTTTCTGTTGACAATGCATCTCACTGGGGCGGCAGGGTAGCCTAGTGGTTAGAGCGTTGGACTAGTAACCGAAAGGTTCCAAGTTCAAATCCCCGAGCTGACAAGGTACAAATCTGTCGTTCTACCCCTGAACAGGCAGTTAACCCACTGTTCCCAGGCCGTCATCTTAACTGACTTGCCGAGTTAAATACAGGTAAAATTAATACAAGCGCAACATGTAATGAAGGAATAGGTACATCACATGTTGGTAACATATTGATTTAGTCATTGAAACTGTACAATCTCTGAGTCATAATAAAGGCAATCAATCAAACCTGTAGTGAGGAAGAGAGAGTTCTTAAATAACCCCACAGGTGTACTGTATGTATCCAACCAACAATCATCCGAAACGCTTGAGCTGAAATCACTAAAACACCAGACAGAAAAACATTCTCAAATCGTACTAATGTGGAACCTTCCAGAACCTTCCTCCTATATAGTCAACCCCCCAACCTAACACACCCTTGTACTACTTTCAACCAGGACCCATTAAATAGGTTGTGATTTAGAAAGCAGCCCCAGTACTCCCTGAGCTGTTGGTCCTACCAGTCTCCGCTGGCAGTGGCGGCAGCACCGGGTCCTTAAACCACCACCGTCAGGTGTAGCCTGGCCATGGAGCTGGAGCTGGGTCACAGCAAAGGCAAACAAGACTCAGCCAATCCCTGGCCTGTGCTTTAAGAACCTCGGGGCGATGGCCTAACACGGGCGTAACATCACGCCACGTAACGCTCTGATAGCCAATAGCGAAACGATAACGGAGACATGTGATCCATTCAACAAGTATTAATACTGACTGGCCGTAACCTGACCTTCAGACAGACGGACAAACGGACACGGCTACACCAGACAGACAGGCCAAGATATATTCTCCAAGCAACGACTCAAAACATCCATCTCACTAGAAGAATCTTACATCTAACTTCAGACAGACACTGTCTAAGACCACTACTGTAACTGAAGAAATATAACCAATCTCAAAACAGTCTTTAAAATATACCAATCATAAAATAAACCCAGATCAAACCAAGAGAAGTTATTGTATTCGAGTGAACAGATGTTTCATATCAGTAACTAGTCTTTCTGCAGAACCATTCTAGAATCTAGTCTGGAATTCTAGAATTCTCAGAGAACTCCAGAACACCTCAGTCAGAATCTCTTTCCTTTTCCTCAGGAATCTCAACAAATAATCATCTGAATGGTTAATGAAGAGAATCAAAGATATGATGGATTTTACCTTCAGCTGTGGTGGTACACAAAATGTGTACAAAGAAGGGTTCAATTAAATGTGTTTATTTTATCATCGAATCAGAAGGCTCTTGGCTTGTGAACACGATGCGTTGGTAAAATGCTAATCATTCCCGCGACACTAGCCACTACCCTGCACCGTAGCAGAGCCCAGCGCAGCACAGAGGTCATATGGTCTTATATAAACTATTACCATACAATGCTGCCCTTTATCAGAGCCCCAACAAGACTCTGTGTTATTCTGATGAAACGCCCTGGTTTCTGCCTACCCCCAGCGGAACATGCAGTCGAAAGAATCTGTGTGGACACAAAAGACCTGAGCTCCATGCCACATCATTTATTGTGCTGGGAGGGGAGGGCAGAGGGCTTCTGACCCGAACCCCTGAGCTCCATGCCACATTATTTATGGTGCTGGGAGGGGAGGGCAGAGGGCTTCTGACCCGAACCCCTGAGCTCCATGCCACATTATTTATGGTGCTGGGAGGGGAGGGCAGAGGGCTTCTGACCCGAACCAGTGAGCGAGAGAGCAGGGGAAAAAGGCGGGCAGTGGGCAAAATGAGATGTTTGCAAAATCATTCAAGAAACTATGAATCAAACAGTTCCAGAAGTGGACAGTCAATGTCTTTGTGCTGATTGGCTAGTTCCCCTGAGCTATCTATTAGATGGTTCTGATTGGCTAGTTCCCCTGAGCTATCTATTAGATGGTTCTGATTGGCTAGTTCCCCTGAGCTATCTATTAGATGGTTCTGATTGGCTAGTTCCCCTGAGCTATCTATTAGATGGTTCTGATTGGCTAGTTCCCCTGAGCTATCTATTAGATGGTTCTGATTGGCTAGTTCCCCTGAGCTATCTATTAGATGGTTCTGATTGGCTAGTTCCCCTGAGCTATCTATTAGATGGTTCTGATTGGCTAGTTCCCCTGAGCTATCTATTAGATGGTTCTGATTGGCTAGTTCCCCTGAGCTATCTATTAGATGTCTTTGTGCTATATACTGGGTGTTTATTTAGGGATTAGATGGTTCTGATTGGCTAGTTCCCCTGAGCTATCCATTAGATGGTTCTGATTGGCTTGTTCCCCTGATCTATCCATTAGATGGTTCTGATTGGCTAGTTCCCCTGAGCTATCTATTAGATGGTTCTGATTGGCTAGTTCCCCTGAGCTATCTATTAGATGTCTTTGTGTTATACTGGGTGTTTATTTAGGGATTAGATGGTTCTGATTGGCTAGTTCCCCTGATCTATCCATTAGATGGTTCTGATTGGCTAGTTCCCCTGAGCTATCTATTAGATGGTTCTGATTGGCTTGTTCCCCTGATCTATCCATTAGATGGTTCTGATTGGCTTGTTCCCCTGATCTATCCATTAGATGGTTCTGATTGGCTTGTTCCCCTGATCTATCCATTAGATGGTTCTGATTGGCTTGTTCCACTGATCTATCCATTAGATGGTTCTGATTGGCTTGTTCCCCTGATCTATCCATTAGATGGTTCTGATTGGCTTGTTCCCCTGATCTATCCATTAGATGGTTCTGATTGGCTTGTTCCCCTGATCTATCCATTAGATGGTTCCGATTGGCTTGTTCCCCTGATCTATCCATTAGATGGTTCCACCACAGAAAAGCTCCAGGCAAAATGCTAGCGTGTTCCCTATACAGTGAAGTACGTTTGAGCAGAGCCCATTTTAGACTCATCCATATATCCTCAACATGACGGCTGCAGAGACAAACGGAAAAGGCTATACGGACACTCCTGACCTGCAAACCAACATTTCATTTCAGAATTGGTTCAAATTAGGGAGAAGGTAATGGCAGCGCTCGACTTGGACTGAAATCGGTGCCGGTACCATTTTATATTTAGGTGCAGGAGATCCACAACACTGTTGAGCTGATATTCTCTAAGTGGAACAGGAGCTCAAGCAGTACAACATTTGAGGTGCTGGTACTCAGCTCGATTTTTGGTTAGTTGTTTTACAGGTCGGGAGTGTCCTATTCCCGAGACAGAAAGATGAAAACAGTTGACCTCACTCCTGCGTCGCCCTCCGTCATGGCACCATCAGCTCATCTGAAAGAGTTGATTCAGCGCAGATGCCCCCTGACCAAAATAGACTTGGAAACAAATATTTACAGTTAAGGGAAATCTAGCCTGGTCCCAGATCTGTGTGTGATCTAGTACTCCATTGCAGTCACTGTCAAGCCAATTGGCATAACAAGGAGTTGGCCTGACGCCAGAAACAGACCAGGGAGTTGACCTGACGACAGAAACAGACCAGGGAGTTGACCTGACGGCAGAAACGGACCAAGGAGTTGACCTGACGGCAGAAACGGACCAGGGAGTTGGCCTGACGGCAGAAACGGACCAAGGAGTTGGCCTGACGGCAGAAACAGACCAGGGAGTTGGCCTGACGGCTGAGACAGACCAGGGAGTTGGCCTGACGGCTGAGACAGACCAGGGAGTTGGCCTGACGGCAGAAACAGACCAGGGAGTTGGCCTGACGGCTGAGACAGACCAGGGAGTTGGCCTGACGGCTGAGACAGACCAGGGAGTTGGCCTGACGGCTGAGACAGACCAGGGAGTTGACCTGACGGCTGAGACAGACCAGGGAGTTGACCTGACGGCAGAAACAGACTGGCACTCAGGCTACAGAAACAACACCTGTTTGTCCTGTGATATCAGATGACCTAGAATCAGTTCACTGTACCATTATTCTACATCTCGATGCCCAGGGCTGTTCCTGCATCAGTTGTGATAAAGAGGTGGGAGGGGGGGGGGGGGTGGTCAGGTTCATCCTGCTGTTGGTTAATACAAGTTATGGAGACTTGAGAGAATACAACATCGTAATGAGTTATGATTGCTTGAGAAACGCGTTTTGGACAATATGGTACATTTGAATTGTTCTGTCAAATACAAAATGAAGACCAGTGAGAGATCCTGTAATGAATAAACCATTTATTATTCAACACACAGGCATATCAAATATGTAAATGGTCAGAAAAGTAGCTAATAATATGACAGAAGGCAAAAACATTGCAAACTTAGTGTTGGAAAAATAATTATAAAAATTCACAGTGAGGGACTGTTGTCAAATACACATAATGGATCATCCTCCTACATTTATAGGATTATGAGGGCTGACTAAATAAAGACAGCCGGTCTGTTGGCTGACTAAATAAAGACAGCCGGTCTGTTGGCTGACTAAATAAAGACAGCCGGTCTGTTGGCTGACTAAATAAAGACAGCCGGTCTGTTGGCTGACTAAATAAAGACAGCCGGTCTGTTGGCTGACTAAATAAAGACAGCCGGTCTGCTGGCTGACTAAATAAAGACAGCCGGTCTGCTGGCTGACTAAATAAAGACAGCCGGTCTGTTGGCTGACTAAATAAAGACAGCCGGTCTGCTGGCTGACTAAATAAAGACAGCCGGTCTGTTGGCTGACTAAATAAAGACAGCCGGTCTGTTGGCTGACTAAATAAAGACAGCCGGTCTGCTGGCTGACTAAATAAAGACAGCCGGTCTGTTGGCTGACTAAATAAAGACAGCCGGTCTGCTGGCTGACTAAATAAAGACAGCCGGTCTGCTGGCTGACTAAATAAAGACAGCCGGTCTGCTGGCTGACTAAATAAAGACAGCCGGTCTGCTGGCTGACTAAATAAAGACAGCCGGTCTGCTGGCTGACTAAATAAAGACAGCCGGTCTGCTGGCTGACTAAATAAAGACAGCCGGTCTGCTGGCTGACTAAATAAAGACAGCCGGTCTGCTGGCTGACTAAATAAAGACAGCCGGTCTGCTGGCTGACTAAATAAAGACAGCCGGTCTGCTGGCTGACTAAATAAAGACAGCCGGTCTGCTGGCTGACTAAATAAAGACAGCCGGTCTGCTGGCTGACTAAATAAAGACAGCCGGTCTGCTGGCTGACTAAAGACAGCCAACGGTCACCCATAGTGCACCCTGGGAAGGAACATTTTAAAGGCCCACCTTTTGGCATGAGATAAAAATCAAGCCTCATCTTGGTGATGTAGAGAAATGTTTACAGTTTTAAAAGGAATTTCATGCAATGCATTTCTCCATGGGTAATGTGTTATTTTGCTCAAATATAAACAATATCAATAATGCTAAATTGTTCTTGTAATTTTATATTTCTCCCCGAATGTCCAGCTTTTATTTTGGTGAGTGGTAGTTCTCAGAGAATATATTATGAACAGCTCCATTATCTACATTACTTCATCTGGTTTTATGAACAGTTACCATTATCTACATTACATGTTGTGGCGGCAGGGTGGCCTAGTGGTTAGAGTGTAGAGGCGGCAGGGCGGCCTAGTGGTTAGAGTGTAGAGGCGGCAGGGTGGCCTAGTGGTTAGAGTGGAGGGGCGGCAGGGTGGCCTAGTGGTTAGAGTGTAGAGGCGGCAGGGTGGCCTAGTGGTTAGAGTGTAGAGGCGGCAGGGTGGCCTAGTGGTTAGAGTGGAGGGGCGGCAGGGTGGCCTAGTGGTTAGAGTGGAGGGGCGGCAGGGTGGCCTAGTGGTTAGAGTGTAGAGGTGGTAGGGCAGCCTAGTGGTTAGAGTGTAGAGGCGGCAGGGTGGCCTAGTGGTTAGAGTGGAGGGGCGGCAGGGTGGCCTAGTGGTTAGAGTGGAGGGGAGGCAGGGTGGCCTAGAGTGTAGAGGCGGCAGGGCGGCCTAGTGGTTAGAGTGGAGGGGCGGCAGGGTGGCCTAGTGGTTAGAGTGGAGAGGAGGCAGGGTGGCCTAGTGGTTAGAGTGGAGGGGAGGCAGGGTGGCCTAGTGGTTAGAGTGGAGGGGCGGCAGGGTGGCCTAGTGGTTAGAGTGGAGGGGAGGCAGGGCAGCCTAGTGGTTAGAGTGTAGAGGCGGCAGGGTAGCCTAGTGGTTAGAGTGTAGAGGCGGCAGGGTGGCCTAGTGGTTAGAGTGGAGGGGAGGCAGGGTGGCCTAGTGGTTAGAGTGGAGAGGCGGCAGGGCAGCCTAGTGGTTAGAGTGGAGAGGCGGCAGGGCCGCCTAGTGGTTAGAGTGGAGAGGCGGCAGGGCGGCCTAGTGGTTAGAGTGTAGAGGCGGCAGGGCAGCCTAGTGGTTAGAGTGGAGGGGAGGCAGGATGGCCTAGTGGTTAGAGTGTAGAGGCGGCAGGGTGGCCTAGTGGTTAGAGTGGAGGGGAGGCAGGGTGGCCTAGAGTGTAGAGGCGGCAGGGCGGCCTAGTGGTTAGAGTGGAGGGGAGGCAGGGTGGCCTAGTGGTTAGAGTGTAGAGGCGGCAGGGCGGCCTAGTGGTTAGAGTGGAGGGGAGGCAGGGTGGCCTAGTGGTTAGAGCGTTGGACTAGTAACTGGAAGGTTGCAAGTTCAAACCCCCGAGCTGACAAGGTGCAAATCTGTCGTTCTGCCCCTGAACAGGCAGTTAACCCACTGTTCCTAGGCCGTCATTGAAAATAAGAATTTGTTCTTAACTGACTTGCCTAATAAAATAAAAAGGTAAAAATAAAAAATAAATTCTTCATCTGGTTTTAGTTTGTCACAAAAAATGTATTTAAACATGAAAATATACAGTACCAGTCAAAGGTTTGGACACACCGACTCATTCAAGGGTTTGTCTTTATTTGACTATGTTCTACATTGTTGAATAATAGTGAAGACATCAAAATTATGAAATAACACATATGGAATCATTTAGTAACCAAAAAAGTGTTAAACAAATCAAAATATATCGTTTATATTTGAGATACTTCAAAGTAGCCACCCTTTGGAATTCTCTCAACCAGATTGTGTAACCTTCATTTAACTAGGCAAGCCAGTTAAGTACAGATTCTTATTTACAATGACGGCCCACCCCGGCCGATGCTGGGCTAATTGTGTGGCTGTCCTATGGGACTCCCAATCACGGCCGGATGTGATACAGCCTGGATTCGAACCAAGGACTGTAGTAGTGAGGCATCTTGCATTGAGATGCTGTGTCTTAGACTGCTGAGCCACTCAGGAGCCCTAGTTCATGAGGTAGTCACCTGGAAGGCATTTCAATTAACAGGTGTGCCTCGTTAAAAGTTCATTTGCGTTTGAGCCAATCAGTTGTGTTGTGAGAAGGTAGGGGTGGTACACAGAAGATAACCCTTTTTGGTAAAAGACCAAGTCCATATTATGGCAAGAAGAGCTCAAATAAGCAAAGAGAAACAACAGTCCATCATTACTTTAAGACATGAAGGTCAGTCAATACGGAACATTTCAAGAACTTTGAAAGTTTCTTCAAGTGCAATCGCAAAACCCATCAAGCTCTATGATGAAACTGGCTCTCATGAGGACCGGCACAGGAAAGGAAGACCCAGAGTTACCTCTGCTGCAGAGGATCAGTTCATTAGAGTTACCAGCCTCAAATTGCATCACAAATAAATGCTTCACGGAGTTCAAGTAACAGACATCTCAACTGTTCAAAGAAACCACTACAAGGACACCAATAAGAAGAGACTTGCTTGGGCCAAGATACACGAGCAATGGACATTAGACAGGTGGAAATCTGTCCTTTGGTCTGAAGAGTCCAAATTTTAGATTTTTGGTTCCAACCGCTGAGCTTTTGTGAGACACCTCCAGGTTGTATCAGGGCTAATTTACCAAGAAGGAGAGTGATGGAGTGCTGCATCAGATGACCTGGCCTCCACAATTACCCGACTTCAACTCAGTTGAGATGGTTTGGGATGAGTTGGACCTCAGAGTGAAGGAAAAGCAGCCAACAAATGCTCAGCATATGTGGGAACTCCTTCAAGTATGTTGGAAAAGCATTCCAGGTGAAGCTGGTTGAGAGAATGCCAAGAGTGTGCAAAGCTGTCATCAAGGCAAACGGTGGCTATTTGAGGAATCTCAAAAATATTTTGATTTGTTTAACACTTTTTTGGTTACTAGATGATTCCATGTGTTACTTCATAGTTTTGATGACTATTATTCTACAATGTAGAAAATAGTCAAAAGTAAAAAAAGATGACACTGCCCAAAGGATTACAATGGCAGAACATTTTAGAACAAGGCTGGGCTTCCAATTTGGCCACATAGTGACAACCTGTATCAAGGCTGGTTAATGTGACGGAGGCAGGTGGCTCATGAAGGGGAGAGGGAGGTGAGGGGGAATGAACTACAACACCTTTATCAGCCTGATTACTTCTTATTCTGGGTGTAACAGGAAATAAGGTACTTGTTCCAGGCAGACTGCCATTTCTTGGTTCGCTCCTGCGCACTACCTACAACACAGACAGAGAGAGACAGAGAGAGGCAGACACATGAGACAGGCAGAGTGAGAGAGCGAGGACCACAATGAGAGTTGAGCTTCAAGACTATTGTATATAAGCTGCTGCCCTCTAGTGGAGAAGCTCAGAATGATCACCAGACAACAAAGTAGAAGGCACCTACTTCTCTTGATTCCCAGGTTCCTCAGCTTGTCATGTTTAGCATGTCCATTCTGAGCCAGTCTCAGAGACAGAGAGGCTCCTCTCCTGAAACAGACAAAACATTTCATGATGTGCACATCAACATTCCAGTTGATTTACCATGTGAGATAAACAGTGCATTCGGAAAGTATTCAGACCCCTTGACTTTTTCCACATTTTGTTAAGTTACAGCCTTATTCTAAAATTGATTAAATCATTACCCCCCCCCCCCTCATCAATCTACACACAATACCTCATAATGACAAAGCAAAAACCAGTTTTTAGAAAATGTTTGCAAATGTATATAAAATAATATAAAAACTGCAATATCACATTTCCATAAATATTCAGACCCTTTACTCAGTACTTTGTTGAAGCACCTTTGGCAGCGATTACAGCCTCGAGTCTTCTTGGGTATGACGCTACAAGCTTGGCACACCTGTATTTGGGGAGTTTCTCTCATTCTTCTCTGCAGATCTTCTCATGCTCTGTCAGGCTGGATGGAGAGCGTCGCTGCACAGCTATTTTCAGGTCTCTCCAGAGATGTTCGATCGGGTTCAAGTCCGGGTTTTGGCTGGACCACTCAAGGACATTCAGAGGCATGTCCCAAAGCCACTCCTGTGTTGTCTTGAAGAGGTTTTCATCAAGAATCTCCCTGTACTTTGCTCCGTTCATATTTCCCTCGATCCTGACTAGTCTCCCAGTCCCTGCCTCTGAAAAACATCTCCACAGCATGATGCTGCCACCACCACCATGCTTCACCATAGTGATGCTGCCACCACCACCATGCTTCACCATAGTGATGCTGCCACCACCACCATGCTTCACCATATAGTGATGCTGCCACCACCACCATGCTTCACTGTCGGGATTGTGAAAGGTTTCCTCCAGAGGTGACTCTTGGCATTCAGGCCAAAGAGTTCAATCTTGGTTTCATCAGACCAGAGAATCTTGTTTCTCATGGTCAGAGTCCTTTAGGTGTCTTTTGGCAAACTCCAAGCAGGCTGTCATGTGCCTTTTAATAAGGAGTGGCTTCCTTCTGGCCACTCTACAATAAAGGCCTGATTGGTGGAGTGCTGCAGAGATTGTTGTCCTTCTGGAAGGTTCTCTCATCTCCACGAGGAACTCTGGAGCTCTGTCAGAGTGACCATCGGGTTCTTTGTCACCTCCCTGACCAAGGCCCTTCTCCTCCGATTGCTCAGTTTGGCCTGATGGCCAGCTCTAGGAAGAGTCTTGGTGGTTCCAAACATCTTCCATTTAAAAATGATGGAGGACACTGTGTTCTTGGGGACCTTCAATGCTGCAGAAATGTTTTGGTACCCTTCCCCAGATCTGTGCCTTGACACGATCCTGTCTCAGAGCTCTACGGACCATTCCTTCAACCTCATGGCTTGGTTTTTGCTCTGACATGCACTGTCAACTGTGGGATCTTATATAGACAGGTGTGTGCCTTTCTAAATCTTGTCCAATCAATAGAATTTACCACAGGTGGACTCCAATCAAGATGTACAGTATAGTGCATTCTGGTGCTCAGGTTGACTTTTACAATAAAACACACCTCACGGCCCCCCGGGTATAATAACCTCATGGTCCCCCGGTTATAATAACCTCATATCTCGCGTCCCCCAGTTATGATAACCTCGCGGCCCCCAGTTATAATAACCTCATACCTCACGGCCCCCAGTTATAATAACCTCATACCTCACGGCCCCCAGTTATAATAACCTCGCGTCCCCCAGTTATAATAACCTCAAGGCCCCCAGTAATAATAACTCATACCTCACGTCCCCCAGTTATAATAACCTCATGGCTCCCAGTTATAACAACCTCATACCTCACGTCCCCCAGTTATAATAACCTCATGGCTCCCAGTTATAACAACCTCATACCTCACGGCCCCCAGTTATAATAACCTCATACCTCACGGCCCCCAGTTATAATAACCTCATGTCCCCCAGTAATAACGTCATACGTCACGCCCCCAGTTATAATAACCTCACGTCCCCCAGTTATAATAACCTCATGGACCCCAGTTATAATAACCTCACGGCCCCCAGTTATAACAACCTCATACCTCACGGCCCCCAGTTATAACAACCTCATACCTCACGGCCCCCAGTTATAATAACCTCATGTCCCCCAGTAATAACGTCATACGTCACGCCCCCAGTTATAATAACCTCACGGCCCCCAGTTATAATAACCTCACGGCCCCCAGTTATAATAACCTCATACCTCACGGCCCCCAGTTATAATAACCTCGCGTCCCCCAGTTATAATAACCTCAAGGCCCCCAGTAATAATAACTCATACCTCACGTCCCCCAGTTATAATAACCTCATGGCTCCCAGTTATAACAACCTCATACCTCACGTCCCCCAGTTATAATAACCTCATGGCTCCCAGTTATAACAACCTCATACCTCACGGCCCCCAGTTATAATAACCTCATACCTCACGGCCCCCAGTTATAATAACCTCATGTCCCCCAGTAATAACGTCATACGTCACGCCCCCAGTTATAATAACCTCACGTCCCCCAGTTATAATAACCTCATGGACCCCAGTTATAATAACCTCACGGCCCCCAGTTATAACAACCTCATACCTCACGGCCCCCAGTTATAACAACCTCATACCTCACGGCCCCCAGTTATAATAACCTCATGTCCCCCAGTAATAACGTCATACGTCACGCCCCCAGTTATAATAACCTCACGGCCCCCAGTTATAATAACCTCACGGCCCCCAGTTATAATAACCTCATACCTCGCGTCCCCCAGTTATAATAACCTCACGCCCCCCAGTTATAATAACCTCATGTCCCCCAGTTATAATAACCTCACGGCTCCCAGTTATAATAACCTCATACCCCCCAGTTATAATAACCTCATACCTCACGCCCCCCAGTTATAATAACCTCATACCTCACGCCCCCCAGTTATAATAACCTCATACCTCACGCCCCCCAGTTATAATAACCTCATACCTCACGCCCCCCAGTTATAATAACCTCACGCCCCCCAGTTATAATAACCTCACGCCCCCCAGTTATAATAACCTCACGCCCCCCAGTTATAATAACCTCACGCCCCCCAGTTATAATAACCTCATGGACCCCAGTTATAATAACCTCATGGACCCCAGTTATAATAACCTCATACCTCATGGACCCCAGTTTTCCCTTCTCCATGAAGAGTTCCACCATGGGGTTGTGTCTCTCTCCCTGAGGGTAGAGCCGTGCGTACAGCGTCCTGTTGCCCACCATGTCTCTGAACCAATATACTGCCTGTTGGGTCCAGCCACACACGTCCACTGGGCGCACCTGGGATGAGACCAGTAACTTGGGGTCATATAATACAGGAGACTGGTAAAAAGATATGACCTGCCCTAAATATATAACCCTCTCAACTAAATAACTCGTTTTTTAAACTTTTATTTATCCAGTCAAGTGATGTTATATACCGGTACGGCTATAGGGATACATTGTGGTGTGGTTAAGTATTGGCCACAGTAGAACCTGACAACAACCAGGGCAAACCACTCACATTAGCTAGGGAGACCTGTATGGCCTGTAGAGGAAGTGATGTCATCTCAGCACTGAGTTCCTTGATGTTACATAGAGACAGACAGGAAGTGTCTCCGTAGTCCAGCCTCCTCACCTCCACCTCATTGATGTCTGACAGACAGGAGAAATTTATAAGTTGCCCTTATTGTATGACAGAGCGAGGAGAAGTACACTACATGACCAAAAGTATGTGGACACCTGCTCGTTTAACATCTCATTCCAAAATCATGGGAATTAATATGGAGTTGGCCCCCCTTTGCTGCTATAACAGCCTCCACTCTTCTGGGAAGGCTTTCCACTAGATGTTGGAACATTGCTGCGGGGACTACAGCCACAAGAGCATTAGTGAGGTCGGTCACTGATGTTGGGGGCGATCAGGCCTGGCTCACAGTCAGCGTTCCAATTCATCCCAAAGGTGTTCGATGGGGTTGAGGTCAGGGTTCTGTGCAGGTCTGTCAAGTTCTTTCACACCAATCTCAACAAACCATTTCTGTACGAACCGGTCTTTGTGCACAGGGACATTGTCATACTAAAACAGTTTAGGGCTGTTACCACAAAGTTGGAAGCACAGAATCGTCTAGAATGTCATTGTATGCTGTAGCGTTAAGATTTCCCTTCACTATAAATAAGGGGCCTTCCCAGAATAGTGGAGGCTGTTATAGCAGGATTACTAACATTCCGCAGCGTCCCAGGGATTAACATTCCGCAGCGTCCCAGGGATTATTAACATTCCGCAGCGTCCCAGGGATTATTAACATTCCGCAGCGTCCCAGGGATTATAAACATTCCGCAGCGTCCCAGGGATTATAAACATTCCGCAGCGTCCCAGGGATTATAAACATTCCGCAGCGTCCCAGGGATTATAAACATTCCGCAGCGTCCCAGGGATTATAAACATTCCGCAGCGTCCCAGGGATTATAAACATTCCGCAGCGTCCCAGGGATTATAAACATTCCGCAGCGTCCCAGGGATTATAAACATTCCGCAGCGTCCCAGGGATTATAAACATTCCGCAGCGTCCCAGGGATTATAAACATTCCGCAGCGTCCCAGGGATTATAAACATTCCGCAGCGTCCCAGGGATTATAAACATTCCGCAGCGTCCCAGGGATTATAAACATTCCGCAGCGTCCCAGGGATTATAAACATTCCGCAGCGTCCCAGGGATTATAAACATTCCGCAGCGTCCCAGGGATTATAAACATTCCGCAGCGTCCCAGGGATTATAAACATTCCGCAGCGTCCCAGGGATTATAAACATTCCGCAGCGTCCCAGGGATTATAAACATTCCGCAGCGTCCCAGGGATTATAAACATTCCGCAGCGTCCCAGGGATTATAAACATTCCGCAGCGTCCCAGGGATTATAAACATTCCGCAGCGTCCCAGGGATTATAAACATTCCGCAGCGTCCCAGGGATTATAAACATTCCGCAGCGTCCCAGGGATTATAAACATTCCGCAGCGTCCCAGGGATTATAAACATTCCGCAGCGTCCCAGGGATTATAAACATTCCGCAGCGTCCCAGGGATTATAAACATTCCGCAGCGTCCCAGGGATTATAAACATTCCGCAGCGTCCCAGGGATTATAAACATTCCGTAGCGTCCCAGGGATTATAAACATTCCGTAGCGTCCCAGGGATTATAAACATTCCGTAGCGTCCCAGGGATTATAAACATTCCGTAGCGTCCCAGGGATTATAAACATTCCGTAGCGTCCCAGGGATTATAAACATTCCGTAGCGTCCCAGGGATTATAAACATTCCGTAGCGTCCCAGGGATTATAAACATTCCGTAGCGTCCCAGGGATTATAAACATTCCGTAGCGTCCCAGGGATTATAAACATTCCGTAGCGTCCCAGGGATTATAAACATTCCGTAGCGTCCCAGGGATTATAAACATTCCGTAGCGTCCCAGGGATTATAAACATTCCGTAGCGTCCCAGGGATTATAAACATTCCGTAGCGTCCCAGGGATTATAAACATTCCGTAGCGTCCCAGGGATTATAAACATTCCGTAGCGTCCCAGGGATTATAAACATTCCGTAGCGTCCCAGGGATTATAAACATTCCGTAGCGTCCCAGGGATTATAAACATTCCGTAGCGTCCCAGGGATTATAAACATTCCGTAGCGTCCCAGGGATTATAAACATTCCGTAGCGTCCCAGGGATTATAAACATTCCGTAGCGTCCCAGGGATTATAAACATTCCGTAGCGTCCCAGGGATTATAAACATTCCGTAGCGTCCCAGGGATTATAAACATTCCGTAGCGTCCCAGGGATTATAAACATTCCGTAGCGTCCCAGGGATTATTAACATTCCGTAGCGTCCTAGGGATTATTAACATTCCGTAGCGTCCTAGGGATTATTAACATTCCGTAGCGTCCTAGGGATTATTAACATTCCGTAGCGTCCTAGGGATTATTAACATTCCGTAGCGTCCTAGGGATTATTAACATTCCGTAGCGTCCTAGGGATTATTAACATTCCGTAGCGTCCTAGGGATTATTAACATTCCGTAGCGTCCTAGGGATTATTAACATTCCGTAGCGTCCTAGGGATTATTAACATTCCGTAGCGTCCTAGGGATTATTAACATTCCGTAGCATCCTAGGGATTATTATCATTTACCTCATGTTTTACATTTACGTCAATTAGCAGACACTCTTTCCAGAGCGATTTACAGACGCAATTAGAGTTCATCGCCTTGTTCAAGGGCACATCAGATTTTTCACCTTGTCGGCTCGGAGATTCGAACTAGCAACCTTTTGGTTGCTGGCCCAACACTAACCTCCACTCATCATGAAACATATCGTACCTCCACTCATGCCACATATCTTGGCCACCTGTGCCCGACACCACCTCTCCTGTTGGGGGAACCAAGCCATGACGTAGGTCCCGATGTCTGGAGTACACTTCAGCTCTGCTAAACTACTGCAAGACAACCAGCCAACGACAGGGTTGAGAAAATGACTAAATGAAAAGAACTTGGGTCAAGTCCTGTTTTAAACTTGACCTCTGCTTAAATGTAGTGCACTACATCAGGAATAGGCTTCCATTTAGGATGCAGCCGGAGTGTGTCTACTATACCTTACACCAATGCTTCTTGAGAGGGAGTGGATAAGAGCACACTTTGAGGAGAAGGGTACTACGGAGTACAAATGTTAGCTCAATGTGGCACTATACGGGCCCTGGTGGAAAGTAGTGCACTATATAGGGAATAGGGTACCATCTTGGACACCCAATATAACTCACTCAGTGTTGAGGTCCTCCAGCTGGAGGGTGGCGTCGGCCTGTTGGATGTAGAAGTTCCCAGGATGCACCACGTGACTCACCACCACTGCCATCTCCTCAAACTTACGGATCTGGAACTCTGGAATGTTCAGACACTGGTTAACTGGGGTAAC
Organism: Oncorhynchus kisutch; assembly: GCF_002021735.2. NCBI lineage: Eukaryota > Metazoa > Chordata > Actinopteri > Salmoniformes > Salmonidae > Oncorhynchus > Oncorhynchus kisutch. The sequence continues at coordinate 2,360,064 of NC_034188.2, forward strand.
CAAGGAACAACAGTTCTGGAATCTCTGGAGTTCTGGAGACAGACTGATATTGTTGATATCTTCCTGAACCTCCCCAATCACATGTCCCTCTTTGATCTGTAGGCTGTGGATGGATGGAGCTGGGGGTTGGAGGGTTGTATTAGAGATCTCTACACTCCGACACTGGAGACTAGTGGCAGACATCTTGTTCTCAGAGGTGGTGACGACGTCAGAGGAAGGACCGCTCCTTGTCGCCTCGGTAAAGACGTCTCCTATGTCCCAGAGCTCCGTCTTGGTGGCAATGATACAGCTGAAGATCAGAGAGCCTCCAGACTCCACACGCTTTACTGTGAACACCGGGGCCTGGGAGGGTAGGAGAAGATAGGAGGGTAGGGTAGGATAGGACATGATTAACTTGAACGTCCTGAGGTGAAAATAGTTTCAGACACACAGTAGTGGTGTATATAAAATAGAGACTTTACATTACACTCAACATAATACATACATATTGGTTCAGCTGGTTATCTGGCAGCTCTGAGAACAGCTCCTTCTTTGGGACGCTGACGTTGTGGTTCTTAGTTTCTAGAACATTCTGGGTTTCCTGGGCATGCTTGGTTTCCGGGAGGGGGTCAGAGGTCATTGCCGGGGCGGTGGAATCAGAGGTGTACTGGTAGTAGCTGGTGTGCTGGAAGAAAGCGGCCAACTCCATGAACGGCTCGTTCCTGCAATTGGTTCGCAGGAATTGCATGAGCTGAGAGGAAGTTTGCTTCTGGTGCTGCACTCTGGTGTCACTTCCTGATTCTAGAGGGGGAGGAGCCAGGGCTGTCATCTGGTAGGCTGGGTTACTGAACCCTGAGAGGAGCTCACCTGGGACAGGTAGGTCTAGATCTGTTGCTCCAGGTGTTTGTTTGATTTGACTGTTCTCTTTGATTTGAGTGGTTGTAACCGTCGTTGTATTTGGCTGCTGCGGTGTCTTCTCCTTGGAGATAAAGATTCCATTGTCTTTGGTCAGATTCAGACTGGCTACGCTGGTTGAGGAGCTGGGGATTGGGAGCTTTGCCACTTTGCTGGAGGAGGAGATGCTGCATATAAAGACCTGATCCTTCTGGAAGTCTTGAGAGGAGGAAGAGGAGCAGAAGAGTTTGAGTTGCTGTAGGGCAGGCAAGGCTCCCAGCATCTGTACTGCCTTGGTGATGGAGCCGGCCATGAGGACGTTCTGCAGCATGGGACCAAACTTCAGCACGTCTGACGATGTCATGATGCCTCGGTCTCTGGATAGCGCTGGCTGCAACAGGCTGTTTAGGGGTCTGGTGGAAGCTGGGGCACTGAATTGTGGATCTGTGGAGCCAATGGCAGGGGGAGAGAAAATATCTTTAAGAAATACAGACCATCCCAAATGTTCCCTTGGACCAGGGTTCCCACCCTGGGTGCCCATTTGAGTTGTTGCTTTCGCACTACACAGCAGATTTTAAAAAACAACAACAGCTATGTAGTGCTAGGTGAAAAACTAAGACGTTCACCCAGTGTGGGGGGCAGGACAGAGTTGGGGGATCCTTGCTTTAGACCAGTAGCCACCACTAAGGTGGGTAGGATAGGAGATGGTAGCAAAGCTGATACTGTGACTCTACGAATACAGAAAAGTTGTTTTTATAAGTTGGTTAAAGTTGTTATTTACCACTGTCACTTTTATAAAGCCATAAAATGTGCTTTCTCCTTACTTCCACTCACGCTACAACCATCACTGCAGCTGTAATGAATGAGTACAACCATCACTGTAATGAATGACTACAACCATCACTGTAATGAATGAGAACAACCATCACTGTAATGAATGAGAACAACCATCACTGTAATGAATGAGAACAACCAACACTAATGGATCAGCTGCCTGCTGATAGAATGATGGAGAACAGTAGCTCCACATCAGTCAGTGCTGTCTGCTGATAGAATGATGGGGAACAGTAGCTCCACATCAGTCAGTGCTGTCTGCTGATAGAATGAAGGAGAACAGTAGCTCCACATCAGTCAGTGCTGCCTGCTGATAGAATGATGGAGAACAGTAGCTCCACATCAGTCAGTGCTGTCTGCTGATAGAATGAAGGAGAACAGTAGCTCCACATCAGTCAGTGCTGCCTGCTGATAGAATGATGGAGAACAGTAGCTCCACATCAGTCAGTGCTGCCTGCTGATAGAATGATGGAGAACAGTAGCTCCACATCAGTCAGTGCTGCCTGCTGATAGAATGATGGAGAACAGTACTCCACATCAGTCAGTGCTGTCTGCTGATAGAATGATGGAGAACAGTAGCTCCACATCAGTCAGTGCTGTCTGCTGATAGAATGATGGAGAACAGTAGCTCCACATCAGAGTGCTGCCTGCTGATAGAATGATGGAGAACAGTAGCTCCACATCAGAGTGCTGTCTGCTGATAGAATGATGGAGAACAGTAGCTCCACATCAGAGTGCTGTCTGCTGATAGAATGCCAGTCAGAGCATGCAGTTCGTGAATTTCTCTGAGTTTAGAAGTGCAACTAAAGCACAAAATGAAAACAGCAAAATAGTCCGTTATCACAACCCCTAGTTTAACTTGCTATTTAAGCAAGTGGCTAAATGAATAAAGGTGCCGGGATATCATAGTGTGTCAGCTTTCTGCCATGTTTGAGAAGTTAAAGCCCTTTGGATCAGTTATCTGTACAGCTGCTACTGTCATTTTGATTTCCTTGTGTTTATGGCCTGTCTCCCCCAGTCTGCCCCTCCCCCAGTCTGCCCCTCCCCCCAGTCTGCCCCTCCCCCCAGTCTGCCCCTCCCCCCAGTCTGCCCCTCCCCCCAGTCTGCTACGAGCAGGCATGCCTGTTGCCCTAGTGACTCCAGACAGACTGTTGCATAACGTCTCTCGTACAGTAAATGTACATTTTCGTCTGTGCTCATTAGCACGTGTAGCTAGCAGCCTCCATGGAAATTCTCTATTACTTGTGCTAATTTAGTTGGCATTCTGTTCATTTTTTTAAACCTTATTGTGTACTTAGCCGGTACTACCGTAAACCTTAGTGTACTTAGCCGGTACTACAGTAAACCTTATTGTGTACTTAGCCGGTACTACCGTAAACCTTATTGTGTACTTAGCCGGTACTACCGTAAAACCTGGGAAGGATACGAACATCTGGATACCGTTCAACCCTTTGTTCAACCAATACGGTAATAGCACCACCTTGCCCTCCGATAGGCTAAGTGGAAATTTCACCATATTACTTATACCAATCAAATCCTCTCACAAATCCATAAGGGTCTCTCGGGTCCATTTGGGATTGGGCCATGATGGAATTTTATAGCGACACAAGTGGTTTCCATATTCTTTGTGTTCTAGTCATGATGACAGATACACCTGTCATAACAATCACTCAATGGAACTCCCCCACCTGTCATAACAATCACTCAATGGAACTCCCCCACCTGTCATAACAATCACTCAATGGAACTCCCCCACCTGTCATAACAATCACTCAATGGAACTCCCCCACCTGTCATAACAATCACTCAATGGAACTCCCCCACCTGTCATAACAATCACTCAATGGAACTCCCCCACCTGTCATAAAAATCACTCAATGGAACTACCCCACCTGTCATAACAATCACTCAATGGAACTCCCCCACCTGTCATAACAATCACTCAATGGAACTCCCCCACCTGTCATAACAATCACTCAATGGAACTCCCCCACCTGTCATAACAATCACTCAATGGAACTACCCCACCTGTCATAACAATCACTCAATGGAACTCCCCCACCTGTCATAACAATCACTCAATGGAACTCACCGGTCGTCAGGTTTTTGAGTGCAGTTGAAAGTTTCTCAATGGCATAACATTTAGCATCCAAAGACCTGACGAGGTTGTCCAGCACATTGATAGGATGAGGCGCGCTCAGGAAGCTTCGGACTTCTACGTTGGCCTGTAGGAATTCAGAAACGTGTCAGTATTGGGAACTTTTATGACAAAATATAGCTTATATGGACAAGTTACCCAACAAAGACAGAGTTAGGTAAATACGTCTGAAAATATAGTTTACATGACTAAACAATGGAAGAAGCTAAGCTACACTAAATAGACCTTAAGAAAAATATAGTTTACCAAGCTAGACATAACTAAAATCATTGATCATCAACCAACTTAACGGAGCTTGAATAATATAAATGATGTGCAAATATTTTACAATCCAGGTGTGCAAAACGCACTTACCCGATGTTGTAATTAATGTGTTAGAGTTCATGTTTAAGTTAATTCATTGAGCTGTATCTAAATACATTTCTTTACCGTTATTTACATGTGTAATTAGTCTCTTGGTTAGAATTGAATTACGCTTTTGAATTACGCTTTTGAATTACGCTTTTGAATTACGCTTTTGAATTACGCTTTTGACTGCAAGTTCCAGAATGCCTCTCTCATTCAGTCAAACAGTGTGAGGCACAGCGTGCTCCAGACAACTATAACAAGCCTCTCATTCAGTCAAACAGTGTGAGGCACAGCGTGCTCCAGACAACTATAACAAGCCTCTCTCATTCAGTCAAACAGTGTGAGGCACAGCGTGCTCCAGGCAACTATAACAAGCCTCTCATTCACTAGTCAAACAGTGTGAGGCACAGCGTGCTCCAGACAACTATAACAAGCCTCTATCAGTCAAACAGTGTGAGGCACAGCGTGCTCCAGGCAACTATAACAAGCCTCTCATTCACTAGTCAAACAGTGTGAGGCACAGCGTGCTCCAGGCAACTATAACAAGCCTCTCATTCACTAGTCAAACAGTGTGAGGCACAGCGTGCTCCAGACAACTATAACAAGCCTCTCTCATTCAGTCAAACAGTGTGAGGCACAGCGTGCTCCAGACAACTATAACAAGCCTCTCATTCAGTCAAACAGTGTGAGGCACAGCGTGCTCCAGACAACTATAACAAGCCTCTATCAGTCAAACAGTGTGAGGCACAGCGTGCTCCAGACAACTATAACAAGCCTCTCATTCACTAGTCAAACAGTGTGAGGCACAGCGTGCTCCAGGCAAATATTGGCTAGTTATTCTGTCTGTAAAGAAACGAGCGGGGTATCGATTGAGCCTGCTGCAACGACTGGACTAGAACAAGCCGCTCTCATTCACCAGACAAACAGAGCCACGCGTGCCTAACTCGTGTGACTTGTGTTGTCTCAGGGTACAAGTCATCCTGTTTGAATCAGAATCTGTAGCTAGTCAGTTGGTCAATCTAGTTATTTCCTGTAGACTTTTATGGGGCCACGTGGTTGTTTTAGTCTGTCGACTTGGCGTTGTTTAGTAGGCCTACTTTGGGATCCTGAGTGGCGCAGCGGTCTAAGGCAATGCATCACATCTTCCCTGCCCCATCCACCGCTGCCCCCTGGACACTGATCACTTGGCTACATAGCTGATGCATGCTGGACTGTCCATTAATCACGGTACTCCATTCTGCTTGTTTATGTTTTATCTGTCGGCCCCAGCCGCACTCAGGCTCTGTGTGTAGTTAATCTGACCCTCCCTGCCTAGTCAACGCCATTTTACCTGCTGTTGTTGTGCTAGCTGATTAGCTGTTGTTGTCTCACCTACTGGTTTAGCTAGCTCTCCCAATTCAACACCTGTGATAACTGTATGCATCGCTGTATGTCTCTCTCAAATGTCAATAAGCCTTGTATACTGTTGTTCAGGTTAGTTATCATTGTTTTAGTTCACAATGGAGCCCCTAGTTCCACTCTTCATACCTCCTTTGTCCCACCTCCCACACATGCGGTGACCTCACCCATTACAACCAGCATGTCCAGAGATACAACCTCTCTCATCATCACCCAGTGCCTGGGCTTACCTCCGCTGTACCCGCACCCCACCATACCCCTGTCTGCGCATTATGCCCTGAATATATTCTACCATGCCCAGAAATCTGCTCCTTTTATTCTCTGTCCCCAACGCTCTAGGCGACCAGTTTTGATAGCCTTTAGCCGCACCCTCATACTACTCCTTCTGTGATGTGGAGGTAAACCCAGGCCCTGCATGTCCCCAGGCACCCTCATTTGTTGACTTCTGTGATCGAAAAAGCCTTGGTTTCATGCATGTCAACATCAGAAGCCTCCTCCCTAAGTTTGTTTTACTCACTGCTTTAGCACACTCTGCTAACCCTGATGTCCTTGCCGTGTCTGAATCCTGGCTCAGGAAGGCCACCAAAAATTCTGAGATTTCCATCCCTAACTATAACATTTTCTGTCAAGATAGAACTGCCAAAGCGGGAGGAGTTGCAGTTTACTGCAGAGATGGCCTGCAAAGTAATGCCATACTTTCCAGGTCCATACCCAAACAGTTCGAACTACTAATTTTAAAAATTATTCTCTCCAGAAATAAGTGTCTCACTGTTGCCGCCTGCTACAGACCCCCCTCAGCTCCCAGCTGTGCCCTGGACACCATTTGTGAATTGATCGCCCCGCATCTAGCTTCAGAGTTTCTGTTAGGTGACCTAAACTGGGATATGCTTAACACCCCGGCAGTCCTACAAGCTTAGCTAGATGCCCTCAATCTCACACAAATCATCAAGGAACCCACCAGGTACAACCCTAAATCTGTAAACAAGGGCACCCTCATAGAAGTCATCCTGACCAACTGGCCCTCCAAATACACCTCCGCTGTCTTCAACCAGGATCTCAGGGAGCACTGCCTCATTGCCTGTATCCGCTACGGAGCCGCAGTCAAACGACCACCCCTCATCACTGTCAAACTCTCCCTAAAACACTTCTGTGAGCAGGCCTTTCTAATCGACCTGGCCCGGGTATCCTGGAAGGACATTGACCTCATCCAGTCAGTTGAGGATGCCTGGTCATTCTTTAAAAGTAACTTCCTCACCATTTTAGATAAGCATGCTCCGTTCAAAAAATGCAGAACTAAGAACAGATATAGCCCATGGTTCACTCCAGACCTGACTGCCCTCGACCAGCACAAAAACATCCTGTGGCGGACTGCAATAGCATCGAATAGTCCCCGCGATATGCAACTGTTCAGGGAAGTCAGGAACCAATACACGCAGTCAGTCAGGAAAGCTAAGGCCAGCTTCTTCAGGCAGAAATTTGCATCCTGTAGCTCCAACTCCAAAAAGTTCTGGGACACTGAAGTCCATGGAGAACAAGAGCACCTCCTCCCAGCTGCCCACTGCACTGAGGCTAGGTAACACGGTCACCACCGATAAATCCATGATTATCGAAAACTTCAACAAGCATTTCTCAACAGCTGGCCATGCCTTCCGCCTGGCTACTCAACCTCGGCCAACAGCTCCCCCCCCCGCAGCTACTCGCCCAAGCCTCTCCAGATTCTCCTTTACCCAAATCCAGATAGCAGATGTTCTGAAAGAGCTGCAAAACCTGGACCCGTACAAATCAGCTGGGCTTGACAGTCTGGACCCTCTATTTCTGAAACTATCCGCCGCCATTGTCGCAACCCCTATTACCAGCCTGTTCAACCGCTCTTTCATATCGTCTGAGATACCCAAGGATTGGAAAGCTGCCGCAGTCATCCCCCTCTTCAAAGGGGGAGACACCCTGGACCCAAACTGTTACAGACCTATATCCATCCTGCCCTGCCCATCTAAGGTCTTCGAAAGCCAAGTCAACAAACAGGTCACTGACCATCTCAAATCCCACCGTACCTTCTCCGCTGTGCAATCTGGTTTCCGAGCCGGTCACGGGTGCACCTCAGCCACGCTGAAGGTACTAAACGATATCATAACCGCCATCGATAAAAGACAGTACTGTGCAGCCGTCTTCATCGACCTTGCCAAGGCTTTCGACTCTGTCAATCACCACTTTCTTATCGGCAGACTCAGTAGCCCTGGTTTTTCTGATGATTCTCTGTATATATCAATGATGTTGCTCTTGCTGCGGGCGATTCCCTGAGCCACCTCTACGCAGACGACACCATTCTATATACTTCCGGCCCGTCCTTGGACACTGTGCTATCTAACCTCCAAACGAGCTTCAATGCCATACAACACTCCTTCCGTGGCCTCCAACTGCTCTTAAACGCTAGTAAAACCAAATGCATGCTTTTCAACCGTTCGCTGCCTTCAACCGTTCGCTGCCTGCACCCGCACGCCTGACTCTAGCATCACCACCCTGGATGGTTCCGACCTTGAATATGTGGACATCTATAAGTACCTAGGTGTCTGGCTAGACTGTAAACTCTCCTTCCAGACTCATAGCAAACATCTCCAATCAAAAATCAAATCTAGAGTCGGCTTTCTATTCCGCAACAAAGCCTCCTTCACTCACGCCGCCAAACTTACCCTAATAAAACTGACTATCCTACCGATCCTCGACTTCGGCGATGTCATCTACAAAATAGCTTCCAATACTCTACTCAGCAAACTGGATGCAGTCTATCACAGTGCCATCCGTTTTGTTACTAAAGCACCTTATACCACCCACCACTGCGACCTGTATGCTCTAGTCGGCTGGCCCTCGCTACATATTCGTCGCCAGACCCACTGGCTCCAGGTCATCTATTTGTAAATAATTATTTGTTCTTAACTGACTCGCCTAGTTAAATAAAGTACTTTGTTTGTCAGTATAATTATTTAATTGCTGATGATGACTGTATCCAAGCCCATACTTGTCATTATTATATCATTTCGAAAATGCATGTTTACTGAGCAACAGATCATTAGAAAATAAAATTACAAATGTAGATTTTTCAAATGTTGTGGCGTAAGTGTCGGGAGATAAGTTTAACTCCTCTCTAAAGTGAAACGTTTGGGGGCAAGCGAATTAGCCAACCTTCACCTAAATTCAACCTTCACCTAAATTCAACCTTCACCTAAATTCAACGTCTGGAATAAATGATGACAGTAGTAACCAACCACACATTGTGTTACGGTTTTCTAGGTGTGATGAAGGAGAGTCGGACCAAAACGCAGCGTGTAGATTGCGATCCATGTTTAATGAAAACGTAAAACTCGAATCAATACAAATGCACTACAAAACAACAAACTTAACGTAATGAAAACCGAAACAGCCTATACTGGTGTAAACTAACATAGAGACAGGAACAAAGACACTAAGGACAATCACCCACGACAAACTCAAAGAATATGGCTGCCTAAATATGGTTCCCAATCAGAGACAACGATAAGCACCTGCCTCTGATTGAGAACCACTCCAGACAGCCATAGACTTTGCTAGATAACCCCACTAGCTACAATCCCAAATATGTACACACCAAAACCCCAAGACAAAACACACCACAATACAAAACCCCATGCCACACCCTGGCCTGACCCAATACATGAAGATAAACACAAAATACTTAGACCAGGGCGTGACACATTGGGCTATTCAAACTATTTAGTTGATAATTAAATAGGACTAAATCGTGCATTTTCATCTGTCGGGGTCGTTTATTTTTGAACATTGTATGGGAATAAGTGAAGGAACATAATGATGCGCTCTGATATGTTCTTGAGCAGTAAAGCGCACTACCGGGTTTCCAATCACGACTATGACGAGTTAGGCAGACCCGGAGTAGTTCACTACTACCCAAAACTGCCTAAAAGTTCACTAACTAACCAACTACCACATTCATTACCTTACAACCTAGTTGTCATTCAAATAGTAAGTCATGATTGAACGTTTAAATCACAGACCAAATGGGACATTTACAAGTATATTTAGCTCAATCAAGTTGACTAGGTAGCTGGGCCACAACTCTGCATGCACACGTTTCCGGGTAGTGTTAGCATAGCCAGCTAGTTCAATCATGCTTTGCTGTCTACCGATGGAGCTATTGAACTAGCTGTAGTTAGCCAATTACCTTTTCGGTTAAATGTCGTAGTTGTTTGTCCAGTGTATTCCTGGCGTCCTCCAAGACGAGAAGTTTGTACATTATACATCTTTTGGTGACATTGAGGTCGGTGGGAAGCCACACAGGACTCTGCTGCAGCGGCATTATAGTGACTGATGAGGCTGGACCAAAACGTTTTATTTGAGAATGTAATCTGACAGCGTGTCATTTTATTCTTCTTTGAGGTTTAATGGCGGCGTGGCCGAAATTATGGGTGCGTTCGTAAATTGCCTCCAGTGGATCAGAGTGTGCTCTGGGTCATAGGTCAATTCAGAGAGCACACTGTCGAAAACAAAAAATATAAGCATCATGCAACAATTTCAAAGGTTTTAATAAGTTACAGTTCATATAAGGGAATCAGTCAGTTGAAATAAATAAATTAGGCCCTAATCTATGGATTTCACATGACTGGGAATACAGATATGCATGTGTTGGTCACAAATAAAATAAAAAATGTAGGGACATGGATCAGAAAACCGGTCAGTATCTGGTGTGACCTCTATTAAAAATAAAACATTTCCATCAGTATTCAGACCCTTTACTCAGTACTTTGTTGAAGCATCGTTGGCAGCGATTACAGCCTCTGGTCTTCTTGGGTATGACGCTACAAGCTTGGCACACCTGTATTTGGGGAGTTTCTCCCATTCTTCTCTGCAGATCCTCTCAAGCTCTGTTAGGTTGGATGGGGAGCGTCGCTGCAGAGCTATTTTCAGGTCTCTCCAGAGATGTTAGATGGGGTTCAAGTGCGGGCTCTGGCTGGGACACTCAAGGACATGCAGAGACTTGTCCCGAAGCCACTCCTGCGCCCCAGTTTTAGGTCCTGAGCAATCTGGTGCAGGTTTGCATCAAAGATCTCTACTTTGCTCCGATCATCCTTCCCCTCGATCCTGACTAGTCTTCTAGTCCCTGGGAGCATGATGCTGCCACCACCATGCTTTACCGTAGGTATGGTGCCAGGTGTCCTCCAGACGTGATGCTTGGCATTCAGGCCAAAGAGTTCAATCTTGGTTTCATCAGACTAGAGAATCTTGTTTCTCATGGTCTGTGAGTCTTTAGGTGCCTTTTAGCAAACTCCAAGCAGCCTGTCATGTGCCTTTTTTGAGGAGTGGCTTCCATCTGGCCACTCTACCATAAAGGCCTGATTGGTGGAGTGCTGCAGAGATGGTTGTCCTTCTGGAAGGTTCTCCCATCTCTACAGAAGAACTCTGGAGCTCTGTCAGTGTGACCATCGGGTTCTTGTTTACCTTCCTGACAAAGGCCCTTCTTCCCTGATCGCTCAGTTTGGCCGGGTGGAGTCTTGGCGATTCCAAACTTCTTCCATTTAAGAATGATGGAGGCTAATGTGTTCTTTGGGACCTTCAATGATGCAGAAATGTTTTGGTACCCTTCCCCAGATCTGTGCCTCGACACAATCATGTCTGGGAGCTCTACGGACAATTCCTTCAACCTCATGGTTTGGTTTTTGCTCTGACATGCACTGTCAACTGTGGGACCTAATATAAACCGTTGTGTGCCTTTCCAAATCATGTCCAATTAATTTAATTTACCACAGGTGGACTTCAGTCAAGTTGTAGAAACATCTCAAGGATGATCAATGGAAACAGGATGCACCTGAGCTTAATTTTGAGTCTCATAGCAAGGGGTCTGAATATTTATGTAAATAAGGTAAAACAATTTTGCTAAAATGATTCTGGACTCTTGACATTCCGGACTCTGACATTCCGGACTCTGACATTCCGGACTCTGACATTCCGGACTCTGACATTCCGGACTCTGACATTCCGGACTCTGACATTCCGGACTCTTGACATTCCGGACTCTTGACATTCCGGACTCTGACATTCCGGACTCTGACATTCCGGACTCTGACATTGCTCGTTCTGGTATTTCTTCATTATTTGTTATACTTTTTGGATGATGTGGAGCAACTGTTGGAGTTAGAAACATAAGAATTTCGCTGTACCTACGATACCATTTGCAAATCTGTACACGATCAATAAACTTTAAACAATAAACTTTGTATTTATCACATGCGTTGATACAACAGGTGTAGGTAGACCTTGAAGTGAAATGCTTACTTATAAGCTCTTTCAGAGATATCATACAGCGCACACGTTTTAGTTATTTAATTGTATATTTTATTTAACCTTCATTTAACCTTTATTTAAACTTTATTTAACGAGGCAAGTCAGTTAAGAACAAATTCTTATTTGCAATGACGGCCTACCAAAAGGCAAAAGGCCTTCTGCGGGGACGGGGGCTGGGATTGAAAATAAAGATAAATGAAATAAAAATATAGGACAAAACACACATCACGACAAGAGAGACACCACAACACTACATGAAGAGAAACCTGAGACAACAACATAGCATGGCAGAAACACACATGGCAGGTAGCCTAGCGGGTAGAGTGTTGGGCCAGTAACCAAAATGTTGCTAGTTCAAATCTCCAAGCCAACAAGGTGAAAAACCACAGCCCCCATCCCCGCAGGAGGTCCTTTTAGTAGGCCGCCAGTGTAAATAAGAACTTGTTCTTAACTGACTTACCTCGTTAAATAAAGGTTAAATAAAGGTTAAATAAAATAAAATATACAATATACAAATATAATAAATAAAAAGTGTGTGTGGTGTGATATCTCTGAAAGAGGTTATTAGTAAGCATTTCATTACAACACAATACAAACACAATACAAACACTTAGAATACAGGCCAACATAATACAGACTCTTAGAATACAGAACACATGGCCAACACAATACAAACACTTAGAATACAGAACACATGGCCAACATAATACAGGCACTTAGAATACAGAACACATGGCCAACACAATACAAACACTTAGAATACAGAACACATGGCCAACATAATACAGACACTTAGAATACAGAACACATGGCCAACACAATACAAACACTTAGAATACAGAACACATGGCCAACATAATACAGGCACTTAGAATACAGAACACATGGCCAACACAATACAAACACTTAGAATACAGAACACATGGCCAACATAATACAGACACTTAGAATACAGGCCAACATAATACAGACACTTAGAATACAGGCCAACATAATACAGACACTTAGAATACAGAACACATGGCCAACACAATACAGACACTTAGAATACAGAACACATGGCCAACACAATACAGACACTTAGAATACAGAACACATGGCCAACACAATACAAACACTTAGAATACAGAACACATGGCCAACACAATACAAACACTTAGAATACAGAACACATGGCCAACATAATACAGACACTTAGAATACAGGCCAACATAATACAAACACTTAGAATACAGAACACATGGCCAACATAATACAGACACTTAGAATACAGAATACATGGCCAACACAATACAAACACTTAGAATACAGGCCAACATAATACAGACACTTAGAATACAGAACACATGGCCAACACAATACAAACACTTAGAATACAGGCCAACATAATACAGACACTTAGAATACAGGCCAACATAATACAGACACTTAGAATACAGAACACATGGCCAACACAATACAAACACTTAGAATACAGGCCAACATAATACAGACACTTAGAATACAGAACACATGGCCAACACAATACAGACACTTAGAATACAGGCCAACATAATACAGACACTTAGAATACAGGCCAACATAATACAGACACTTAGAATACAGGCCAACATAATACAGACACTTAGAATACAGAACACATGGCCAACACAATACAGACACTTAGAATACAGGCCAACACAATACAGACACTTAGAATACAGAACACATGGCCAACATAATACAGACACTTAGAATACAGGCCAACATAATACAGACACTTAGAATACAGGCCAACATAATACAGACACTTAGAATACAGGCCAACATAATACAGACACTTAGAATACAGGCCAACATAATACAGACACTTAGAATACAGAACACATGGCCAACACAATACAAACACTTAGAATACAGAACACATGGCCAACATAATACAGGCACTTAGAATACAGAACACATGGCCAACACAATACAAACACTTAGAATACAGAACACATGGCCAACATAATACAGACACTTAGAATACAGGCCAACATAATACAGACACTTAGAATACAGGCCAACATAATACAGACACTTAGAATACAGAACACATGGCCAACACAATACAGACACTTAGAATACAGAACACATGGCCAACACAATACAGACACTTAGAATACAGAACACATGGCCAACACAATACAAACACTTAGAATACAGAACACATGGCCAACACAATACAAACACTTAGAATACAGAACACATGGCCAACATAATACAGACACTTAGAATACAGGCCAACATAATACAAACACTTAGAATACAGAACACATGGCCAACATAATACAGACACTTAGAATACAGAACACATGGCCAACACAATACAAACACTTAGAATACAGGCCAACATAATACAGACACTTAGAATACAGAACACATGGCCAACACAATACAAACACTTAGAATACAGGCCAACATAATACAGACACTTAGAATACAGGCCAACATAATACAGACACTTAGAATACAGAACACATGGTCAACACAATACAAACACTTAGAATACAGGCCAACATAATACAGACACTTAGAATACAGAACACATGGCCAACACAATACAGACACTTAGAATACAGGCCAACATAATACAGACACTTAGAATACAGGCCAACATAATACAGACACTTAGAATACAGGCCAACATAATACAGACACTTAGAATACAGAACACATGGCCAACACAATACAGACACTTAGAATACAGGCCAACACAATACAGACACTTAGAATACAGAACACATGGCCAACATAATACAGACACTTAGAATACAGGCCAACATAATACAGACACTTAGAATACAGGCCAACATAATACAAACACTTAGAATACAGAACACATGGCCAACACAATACAAACACTTAGAATACAGAACACATGGCCAACATAATACAGACACTTAGAATACAGGCCAACATAATACAGACACTTAGAATACAGGCCAACATAATACAGACACTTAGAATACAGAACACATGGCCAACACAATACAGACACTTAGAATACAGAACACATGGCCAACACAATACAGACACTTAGAATACAGAACACATGGCCAACACAATACAAACACTTAGAATACAGAACACAGGCCAACACAATACAAACACTTAGAATACAGAACACATGGCCAACACAATAGAAACACTTAGAATACAGAACACATGGCTAACATAATACAAACACTTAGAATACAGAACACCTGGCCAACACAATACAAACACTTAGAATACAGGCCAACATAATACAAACACTTAGAATACAGAACACATGGCCAACACAATACAAACACTTAGAATACAGGCCAACACAATACAAACACTTAGAATACAGAACACATGGCTAACATAATACAAACACTTAGAATACAGAACACCTGGCTAACATAATACAGACACTTAGAATACAGAACACATGGCCAACACAATACAAACACTTAGAATACAGAACACATGGCCAACATAATACAGACACTTAGAATACAGAACACCTGGCTAACATAATACAGACACTTAGAATACAGAACACATGGCCAACACAATACAAACACTTAGAATACAGAACACATGGCCAACATAATACAGACACTTAGAATACAGAACACCTGGCTAACATAATACAGACACTTAGAATACAGGCCAACATAATACAGACACTTAGAATACAGGCCAACATAATATAAACACTTAGAATACAGAACACATGGCCAACACAATACAAACACTTAGAATACAGAACACATGGCCAACATAATACAGACACTTAGAATACAGGCCAACATAATACAGACACTTAGAATACAGGCCAACATAATACAGACACTTAGAATACAGAACACATGGCCAACACAATACAGACACTTAGAATACAGAACACATGGCCAACACAATACAGACACTTAGAATACAGAACACAGGCCAACACAATACAAACACTTAGAATACAGAACACATGGCCAACACAATACAGACACTTAGAATACAGAACACATGGCCAACACAATACAAACACTTAGAATACAGAACACAGGCCAACACAATACAAACACTTAGAATACAGAACACATGGCCAACACAATAGAAACACTTAGAATACAGAACACATGGCTAACATAATACAAACACTTAGAATACAGAACACCTGGCCAACACAATACAAACACTTAGAATACAGGCCAACATAATACAAACACTTAGAATACAGAACACATGGCCAACACAATACAAACACTTAGAATACAGGCCAACACAATACAAACACTTAGAATACAGAACACATGGCTAACATAATACAAACACTTAGAATACAGAACACCTGGCCAACATAATACAGACACTTAGAATACAGAACACCTGGCTAACATAATACAGACACTTAGAATACAGAACACATGGCCAACACAATACAAACACTTAGAATACAGAACACATGGCCAACATAATACAGACACTTAGAATACAGAACACATGGCCAACACAATACAAACACTTAGAATACAGAACACATGGCCAACACAATACAAACACTTAGAATACAGAACACATGGCCAACATAATACAGACACTTAGAATACAGAACACATGGCCAACACAATACAAACACTTAGAATACAGAACACATGGCCAACACAATACAAACACTTAGAATACAGGCCAACATAATACAGACACTTAGAATACAGAACACATGGCTAACATAATACAGACACTTAGAATACAGAACACATGGCCAACATAATACAGGCACTTCAATACATTATAGACTGCCGAACATGTATTCTCTTGATGGGAAAACAGTTTTGTGTAAAAAATTAAAAAATATTTAAAAAAAGACAATTTAAACAGCCATAAATGATTGAATTAATGTACAGTGAGCCATTTAGACGGGAATCAGATCCTGTAACGATGCAGTAAAGTTTCACTCTATAAGGAGTACGCTGCATGGTGTTTTGGAAAACGCGTGACATCTTTTGGCTGTTATTTTTACGGTGCATTGTTAAAACGTATCATTAAAAAACTGTTACTATTACTATTTCGTAAAAATTCATTACAATGTAAGGTTAGATGGGCTAGGTTTATGACTTTGTGATTGTGGTAACAAGTGACGAACCTTAGGGGGTGGAGACCTACACCGGATAACTACGGCTCCGGTGCGGGACAGCGTCACTTGTCTACCCACCTTCACAACGGGAAAATGTTGAACTTTACACGGCTGATTCTCGCCCTTGTCTGTGTTGCCGGTGAGTGTTGTTTAACTTTTACCTAATTCGTTTCAAGAGGCAGTCAAATAGTTATATTAAATAACTGTACATTAACTTCTAAGAGCAGACTTCTTTAGACAAACCGTCGATACTACCGGCGGACTGCCTTGTTGGGTAACGCGCAAATGTATGACTAGATAAACATGCACAGTCTGTCGTTTAGATTGGAAATCTGCCGTTAAATCATAATGAGTGTAAGACTTGACATCTTTCTGTATTTTTAGTTTTGGCACGAGGAGCGAGTCTCCCTGACGGCACCACCGAGGTAAGCAGCCTGGACTCTTTGTTTTATGAGGGAGTGAAAGACATTCATTAAACACTTGTCCTATGTGCTCGATTAACAGTAGTTATGTTACATTTTATTGTACACCTGCATTCTACTGTATCTTAGTCTATGCACTCTGACATTGCTCGTCCATATTTATATATTCCATTATTTTACTTAGATTTGTGTGTATTGGGTATACATTGTTAGATATTACTGCACTCTCGGATCTAAACATAAGCATTTCGCTACACCCGCAATAACATCTGCTAAACACGAGTATGTGACCAATAACATTGGATTTGATTATGTATAGTCACTTCCTAATTAACAATTGGTTGACATGACCGTCTGGTGTATTAATTTATTTAACTAGGCAAGTTAAGAACACGTTCTTATTTACAATGACGCTCTACTAAAAGGCCTTCTGCTGGCTCGGGGGCCTGGGATTAAACAAATAAATAATGCAATAGAAATATAGACTCGCATCACAAAACCACAAAGAGACTTAAGACAACATTACAAAACAACATGGTAGCAACACAACATGGTAGACATTTTTGGGCAAAGTCAACAGCACAAAGGTCAAGAACGTAGCGACAACAGTACACCATACAAAACCGTCACAACTGCCCATGGAAGAGATCAACAACTGACCATGGTTGAGTGTTTGTTGCAGCTCGTTCCAGTCTCTAGCTGCAGCGAACTGAAAAGAGGAGCGACCCAGGGATGTTTGCTTTGGGGACATCTAACACAATGCGATGGCAGAATGGGTGAAGGATGAGGGCTGCAGCAGATCTCCCAGATAGGGGGAAGGGACGCTTTAGAGTCCGATTCCATTGCAGAACATTTTGCAACGAACAGTGTACTCAATGTTTTTCAACAAATGAGAATTTATATTGTACATCTTGTTTTGTTGGTCTGTTTGATTTCTAGATTTAAAATAATTTTCCATTGTGAAACGTTTTGTAATAGAATCCAACTAATGAATTTTCCCCTGGTGCACTGTGCCAGTGGAAGGGATGTGGAAATGTATGGTTTGTTCCCTGTCATCTGTTCTCTTCATAATGGTGTCATACCAGAACACTATTACCAATACCTCGCTCTTATTTATTGAGACCAAAGTCCTTTATTACATAGTCTGGTGTTTGTCCAACAGGCTGACTGTTCCCAGTACAACTTGCCCATGTGCCCCCGCAACTACAAGCCAGTGTGTGGAAGCGACGGCACCAACTACGCTAATGAATGCATGCTGTGCTTTGAAAACATGTAAGTATCCAACTAAAGCTTTCAACTGACTTTGTTTTTCTCTTTTGCATGTTTTAATTTTGGTGTGTGTGTGTGTGTGTGTGTGTGTGTGTGTTCCCAGGGAGCAGAAGAGTAACATTCACATCAGGAGTAAAGGAGAGTGCTGAACCAAACATGAACGTCTCAGTGACACACCAGGCCTTCAACATTACTTTGAACCATTTCCTGTTGCCTTGTCAAAAACAATGACATTTTTTATTTTTGCATTCTAAATGCTAAGGGGTCAGTAAACAACCTGTCAAGTGCCTCAATATCGTTTGAACCAGTTCCTCACCACCTGCTTCCTTTTCCAAACCGTATGGGCTTCCTGTCTGTCGTAGAGGACTTAACCCTTCACTACCTAGTCTTTTAAGACTTGTGTAGTGTACTTGTTGGTAAAATGGTATTTTAAATGGTATGTTACTTGCCTACCTTTTTTAATCTGTAATTAAAACTATTTTAGCCAAGTATATTGTTTCCTTGTCAACTGGAAGGGTCTGGATGACTGGCTGAAATGTGGAGAAACTGGTTCAGCTGGGTCCATGTAGTCTGGTTGTTTTTGTTTAGTCATTATGATGCCTACGAAGGTATAGTGGGAATAAATCCACCATGCTCACTAAACACCTGCAAGAAGTTAGGGGGGTGTTTCTTTGTTAGTGAAAACGCCCTCAATCACATCTTGATTCCTGTCCACCATAGAATATGGGTTCTCTTCAATCTGTAAAGCTTAAGTGTTACAGATCCTATGAAGGTACATGATCCGACATCTCTACTACAGCAGGAACATTGCCTTGTTAAATGGAAATCACACTGTAAAGCTGAACTTCTGTGATGTGGATTGAATAGAGCCCGATGTAAATGTGGTTCTCACAATAATTTCTCTGAACTCTCCTTGTGTGACCTCCAAGGGTTTGACCTGGTTTTAAATTTGCCTGAATGGTTTGGTTTAGGCCTGCCTACCTTTTTAAGTGCACGTGTGTTTTGAAACATTCTTCTCTCTGACTCAGCATAGACCTCACTTTTTAATAGCAAGTTCAATATTAGCCATTCTTCACTGATAGTCTTAGGGCTGTTTTAACAGACAATGCTTAAACCTAGTCCCAGACTAAAATGCCTGTTTTGAGCTATGTTAACTCAAAGTGACTTGCACAGATACATTTTAGTTGTACATTTGGCTTGTTCTGTATTAAACAAAGTTGTTTGCAAGAGGCAGGATTAGAGCTACTCTAGGACTAAATTAAAGCTCACATAAACCTGCCTCTTTCAAAGGATTAAACTTCTGCTTTGTGCTGTGAGGGAGCCTGGACTATGTGGAATGTCTAAATGAAGACCAACATGCACTACAGAGGCTAGACCAGTACTTGTGGGTAGGAGTAATCTGTTCATTTACTTTGAGACCACTTTCAAATGTACAAAGAAATGCATTTGAGATATGTTTGCTTGAGCCTAGACGTTCCTCTCTGTCTCAGAAGGCCTTTACCCCAACTATCTCTCTCCAAGTTCGGATCATGTTGAGGTTTTTGGCATTGGTGACCTTTTCATTGTGAAACTGGTGATTTGTGTGGTGCCAGTGAAGCAACTGTGTGTACAATAGTTCAAAGTCTGCGGGGGCCATTTTGTGAACTGAGTCTTTACATCTAGTTTCCTGATGCTGCGGGCCAAGCCAACTATAAAGTCTGCGGGGGCCATTTTGTGAACTGAGGAGTCTTTACATCCAGGTCTTTACAACCTGTTCACATTACAGCCTTACTGTGTACTGGCTCTTCCAACCTGTTCACATTACACCCTCACTGTGTACTGGCTCTTCCAACCTGTTCACATTACACCCTCACTGTGTACTGGCTCTTCCAACCTGTTCACATTACACCCTCACTGTGTACTGGCTCTTCCAACCTGTTCACATTACACCCTCACTGTGTACTGGCTCTTCCAACCTGTTCACATTACACCCTCACTGTGTACTGGCTCTTCCAACCTGTTCACATTACACCCTCACTGTGTACTGGCTCTTCCAACCTGTTCACATTACACCCTCACTGTGTACTGGCTCTTCCAACCTGTTCACATTACACCCTCACTGTGTACTGGCTCTTCCAACCTGTTCACATTACACCCTCACTGTGTACTGGCTCTTCCAACCTGTTCACATTCCACCCTCACTGTGTACCGGCTCTTCCAACCTGTTCACATTACAGCCTCACTGTGTACCGGCTCTTCCAACCTGTTCACATTACACCCTCACTGTGTACTGGCTCTTCCAACCTGTTCACATTACACCCTCACTGTGTACTGGCTCTTCCAACCTGTTCACATTACACCCTCACTGTGTACTGGCTCTTCCAACCTGTTCACATTACACCCTCACTGTGTACTGGCTCTTCCAACCTGTTCACATTACACCCTCACTGTGTACTGGCTCTTCCAACCTGTTCACATTACACCCTCACTGTGTACTGGCTCTTCCAACCTGTTCACATTACACCCTCACTGTGTACTGGCTCTTCCAACCTGTTCACATTACACCCTCACTGTGTACTGGCTCTTCCAACCTGTTCACCTTCCACCCTCACTGTGTACTGGCTCTTCCAACCTGTTCACCTTCCACCCTCACTGTGTACTGGCTCTTCCAACCTGTTCACATTACAGCCTCACTGTGTACTGGCTCTTCCAACCTGTTCACATTACAGCCTCACTGTGTACTGGCTCTTCCAACCTGTTCACATTACAGCCTCACTGTGTACTGGCTCTTCCAACCTGTTCACATTACAGCCTCACTGTGTACTGGCTCTTCCAACCTGTTCACATTACACCCTCACTGTGTACTGGCTCTTCCAACCTGTTCACATTCCTTTCCTCTGGAAAAATAACACAGTTAAAAGCACAAATAAACTCATATCGTCCTTAGAATGAAATAAAGATTGACACAGACGGTGGAATATAGTTACCAAAGGAAGTAGCAAATGTACTTTATTTTGTATATGTACCATTTGTGCTCCGTTCTTCATCTGAACTGTCCAAATCGTCATCCGGTGTACCATCCAGAGGTTGGTCGTCGTCTGGTGTACCATCCAGAGGTGGGTCATCATCTGGTGTACCATCCAGAGGTGGGTCATCATCTGGTATACCATCCAGAGGTGGGTGATCATCTGGTATACCATCCAGAGGTTGGTCGTCATCTGGTGTACCATCCAGAGGTTGTTCGTCATCTGGTGTACCATCCAGAGGTTGTTCGTCGTCCGGTACACCATCCAGAGGTTGGTCATCGTCCGGTGTACCATCCAGAGGTTGGTCATCGTCCGGTGTACCATCCAGAGGTGGGTCATCATCAGGTATACCATCCAGAGGTGGGTCATCATCTGGTATACCATCCAGAGGTGGGTCATCATCTGGTATACCATCCAGAGGTGGGTCATCATCTGGTATACCATCCAGAGGTTGGTCATCGTCCGGTACGGGCTCGGGAGAGATGAAGGTCGAGAGCCATGCGTCCTCCGAAACACAACCCAACCAAGCCGCACTGCTTCTTAACACAGCGATGCATCGAACCCAGAAGCCAGCCGCACCAACGTGTCGGAGGAAACACTATGCACCCATCGACCTGGTCAGCGTGCACTGCGCCCGGCCCCTCCACAGGAGTCCCTAGTGCGCGATGAGACAAGGATATCCCTACCGTCCAAACCCTCCTGAACCCGGACGGCGCTAGATCAATTGTGCGTCTCCCCATGGACCTTCCAGTCACGGCTGGTCACGACAGGCCCTGGGCTCGAACCCAGAGTCTCTGGTGGCACAGCTAGCACTGTGATGCAGTGCCTTAGACCACTGCGCCACCCGGGAGGCCCTTAAAGCCAGTTTTTAAGGTACTTCCACAGCCCATAAGATATCATTCAATATAAGTGCTATCACAAAAATATGAATATGAGAAATGTGAAATACTGTTAAGAATGAAGATATCTCACCTGAAGTGGTGGTTTACCTTCTTGTGGTTTACATTTACATTTGCATTGAGTTCACTGCTAATTGCAGCCCAACCACTCTTTTTCTACTGCTCAGTAGAAAAAGTATTCACACCCCTTTGCTATGATACCCCAGATTGAGTTCAGGTGCATCCTGTTTCCATTGATCATCCTTGAGATGTTTCTACAACTTGATTGGAGTCCACCTGTGGCCAATTCAATTGTTTGGACATGATTTGGAAAGAAACACACCTGTCTATATAAGGTCCCACAGTTGACAGTGCATGTCAGAGCAGAAACTAAACCATGAAGTCTAAGGAACTGTCCGTAGATATCTGAGATGTAATTGTGATGAGGCATATATCTGGGGAAGGGTATTAAACAATGTCTAGAGTGTTGAAAGTTTCTGAGAGCACAGGGGTCTACATTATTGGGAATTGGAAAAAATATGGAACTACCCAGACTCTGCCTAGAGCTGGCTGACCGATCAAACTGAACAACCGGACAAGAAGGATCTTTGTCAGGGAGGTGGCCAACAACCCAATGACCACTCTGACAGAACTACAGAGGTCACTAATCTGGGCTTCATGAGAGAGTGGCAAGATGGAAGCCACTCCTTAGAAAAGGCTCATGACATCACACCCAGAGTTTGCAAAAGGCTCATGACATCACACCCAGAGTTTGCAAAAGGCTCATGACATCACACCCAGAGTTTGCAAAAGGCTCATGACATCACACCCAGAGTTTGCAAAAGGCTCATGACATCACACCTGGAGTTCGCAAAAGGCTCATGACATCACACCCGGAGTTTGCAAAAGGCTCATGACATCACACCCGGAGTTTGCAAAAGGCTCATGACATCACACCCAGAGTTTGCAAAAGGCATGTGAAAGACAGATCATAAGGCAAAAGATTCTGTGGTCTGATGAGACAAAACAGAACTCTTTGTCCTGAATGCAAAGTGCTATGGAGAAAAAAAACAGGCACAGCTCATCGCCCGTCTAACATCATCCCTACCATGAAGCATGGTGGTGGTGGCAGCATCATGCTATGGGGATGTTTTTCAGTGGCAGGGACTGGGATAGTAGTAAGAATAGAGGGGAACAATGAATGGAGCCAAATACCGGCAAATCCTTGATGAAAACCTGCTTCAGAGTTCAAAAGACCTTAGAATGGGGCGCAGATTTACGTTTCAACAGGACAATGTGACCAATCTTACAGCCAAAGCAACGCTGGAATGGCTTCAGAACAAGAATGTGAGTGTCCTTGAGTGGCTTATAGCAAAGCCCAGAAGTGAATCCCATTGAAATCCTGTGGAACGACTTGAAGATTGCTGTTCACCGAAAGTCACCATCTAACTTGAGAGCTCGAGAAAATCTGCAAGGGAGAATGGGAGAAAATCCCCAAATCCAGATGTACAAAGCAGATAAAGACATACCCCAAGACGACTCACAGCTGATAGACGTACCCCAATACGACTCACAGCTGATAGACATACCCCAATACGACTCACAGCTGATAGACATACCCCAATACGACTCACAGCTGATAGACATACCCCAATACGACTCACAGCTGATAGACATACCCCAATACGACTCACAGCTGATAGACATACCCCAATACGACTCACAGCTGATAGACATACCCCAATACGACTCACAGCTGATAGACATACCCCAATACGACTCACAGCTGATAGACATACCCCAATACGACTCACAGCTGATAGACATACCCCAATACGACTCACAGCTGATAGACATACCCCAAGACGACTCACAGCTGATAGACATACCCCAATACGACTCACAGCTGATAGACATACCCCAAGACGACTCACAGCTGATAGACATACCCCAATACTACTCACAGCTGATAGACATACCCCAAGACGACTCACAGCTGATAGACATACCCCAAGACGACTCACAGCTGATAGACATACCCCAAGACGACTCACAGCTGATAGACATACCCCAATACGACTCACAGCTGATAGACATACCCCAATACGACTCACAGTTGATAGACATACCCCAAGACGACTCACAGCTGATAGACATACCCCAATCCGACTCACAGCTGATAGACATACCCCAATACGACTCACAGCTGATAGACATACCCCAATACGACTCACAGCTGATAGACATACCCCAATACGACTCACAGCTGATAGACATACCCCAATACGACTCACAGCTGATAGACATACCCCAAGACGACTCACAGCTGATAGACATACCCCAATACGACTCACAGCTGATAGACATACCCCAATACGACTCACAGCTGATAGACATACCCCAATACGACTCACAGCTGATAGACATACCCCAATACGACTCACAGCTGATAGACATACCCCAAGGATGGGTGGGAGAAGAAAATCTATTTAATCCATTTTAAATTCAGGCTGTAACAAGTCAAGGGGTATGAATACTTTCTGAAGGCACTGTCTTCATTCATAGTTAAAAGCCCTGAACAATAAACCATAATTCGGTTCTATCTTGTTCTCATTTACATTACAGACAGTCTTCTTATTTTGTTGCATAAAGCTGCCTACTGTGACCAATGTACTTCTTAGTCAACTCCACAACACTTTCAACTAGAAGGTTCTGTTGTTTCCTTGTCAACTGGAAGGGATGGCTGAAATGTGTAGGAACTGGTTCAGCTGGGTCCACGACGTCTGGTTCTTTTTCTTTAGTCATTATGATTCCTACAAAGGTACAGTGGGAATAGAAAATGATGCCCTTTAAAATACAAAATGTTGTGATTGCCATAGTGCGGACTCTTGATTAAGGATGGATATTACGTCTCAATGCAGAGGCTGTCCCCTAGGGGTGAATTAACTAAATGCATCCTGTCTCTATCCTCTCACAGAAGCCCTGTTTATACCTGGTTCTAACTTCGTCCTTTATCCTGATCTTGTCCACATTCTGACTGTGCCCACATTTTTAGACCGATGTAGACAAACAAAAGACACATTGTGATCAGATCTTACTGATCACCTCCAGAGGTAGTCAGACACATTCATTGTGTCTGGATATTTTACAAGTGTAGACAGATCTGGACAGAGAAACCATTTAAATCATAATTATTCTGCACTCTAAAATCATTGACTGGTGGCTCCATTGATTGATTTAATCTAGGTATAAATATTATTTTGGAAGAAGAGCTGTGAAATAATTTGCATAAAGGAAAGGACCAATTAGTCTGGTCACGATGCAGACACGATAACAGACGCATGTTAATACCACGTGTAGACATATTTCTGGAAATGTGGGCACAATCAGAATGTAGACAAGATCAGGACAAAGCACCAGGTATAAACGGGGCCAGAGAGATCAGGACAAAGCACCAGGTATAAACGGGGCCAGAGAGGTCAGAACAAAGCACCAGGTATAAATGGGGCCAGAGAGATCAGGACAAAGCACCAGGTATAAATGGGGCCAGAGAGATCAGGACAAACCACCAGGTATAAACAGGGCCAGAGAGAGAGAGTCAGGGCGCTGCCTGCCTTCCTTCCTGCCTGTTCTCTTTCAGGGCCCTGCCTTCCTGCCTGCCTGTTCGATTTCAGGGCCCTGCCTTCCTACCTGCCTGTTCTCTTTCAGGGCCCTGCCTTCCTACCTGCCTGCCCTCTTTCAGGGCCCTGCCTTCCTACCTGCCTGCCCTCTTTCAGGGCCCTGCCTTCCTACCTGCCTGTTCTCTTTCAGGGCCCTGCCTTCCTACCTGCCTGTTCTCTTTCAGGGCCTTGCCTTCCTACCTGCCTGTCCTCTTTCAGGGTCCTCCCTACCTACCTTCAATGTAGCCTTGCCGACTAGATAGATAGTGACACGCAGCATATCACACTGGTCCCAGGGTTATTTATGTCCCATAAGTATACAGTCAGACATATTTCATTTCACCTCATCTCTAATGGCTCCATGGCTCAGAATAATCTTGGCCAACCATTCAGTAGTCAAGTGACTTGACACTGGGCAGTTAAGTCAAGTGTCACATTTCACATTTATTTTTTTATTTTACCTTTATTTAACTAGGCAAGTCAGTTTAAGAAAAATTTCTTATTTACAATGACAGCCTACCAAAAGGCATCCTGCTGGGACTGGGGCCTGGGATTAAAAATAAATAAATACACTATAAATATAGGACAAAACACACATCACAATGAGAGAACAGCAGTAGCTCTACGTTTTCAAGGCTAGGGGGCGCTCACATACCATGTCTACCAGCAGTAGGAAGTTTACTGTGTTTCAACGCTAGGGGGCGCCATGTCTACCAGCAGGACTCGGGAGGAGGTTCACTGTGTTTCAACGCTAGGGGGCGCCATGTCTACCAGCAGGACTCAGGAGGAAGTTTACTGTGTTCTGGAGAGCTCCAGGCTTTAGTTCCAGCCCAGCACTAACCCACCCAATTTAACTAATTAATTACTCACCTTGATTAGTAGAATCAGGTGTGTTTGTGCTCGGTGGGAACAAAAACATGCACGTCCCTGTAGAACTGTAGAACCAAGATTAGAAGAACGTTGCCTTGTAGAAGTGAACTAGACCACTAGGTTGATTCCCAAATGGCTAGAGAATAGGTTGGCATTTAGGACCCAATCCGACTCTCTGATAGAACAACAGTTGGACTACTTGTGGGTGATATGCTTCCAACGGTCTGGGGGGAACAGTCTGGGGGGAACAGTCTGGAGGGAACAGTCTGGGGGGAACAGTCTGGGGGGAACGGTCTGGGGGGAACAGTCTGGGGGGAACAGTCTGGGGGGAACGGTCTGGGGGGAACAGACTGGGGGGAACAGTCTGATGGGAACAGTCTGGGGGGAACAGTCTGGGGGGGAACAGTCTGGAGGGAACAGTCTGGGGGGAGCAGTCTGGGGGGAACGGTCTGGGGGGAACAGTCTGGGGGGAACAGTCTGGAGGGAACAGTCTGGGGGGAACAGTCTGGGGGGAACGGTCTGGGGGGAACAGACTGGGGGGAACGGTCTGGGGGGAACAGACTGGGGGGAACAGTCTGATGGGAACAGTCTGGGGGGAACGGTCTGGGTGGGAACAGTCTGGGGGGAACAGTCTGTGGGGGAACAGTCTGGAGGGAACAGTCTGGGGGGAACAGTCTGGGGGGGGGACAGTCTGGGGGGGAACAGTTTGGGGAGAACAGTCTGGTGGGGAACAGTCTGGGGGGCACAGTCTGGGGGGGAACAGTCTGAGGGGGAACAATCTGGGGGGGGGACAGTCTGGGGGGACAGTCTGGGGGAACAGTCTGGTGGGGACAGTCTGTGGTAACCATCTGGGGAGAACAGTCTGGGGGGAACAGTCTGGTGGGGAACAGTCTGGGGTAACCATCTGGGGAGAACAGTCTGGGGTAACCATCTGGGGAGAACAGTCTGGGGGGAACAGTCTGGTGGGGAACAGTCTGGTGGGGAACAGTCTGGTGGGGAACAGTCTGGGGGGAACATTGTGGTGACATCACTGAATATAACTAGGGAAACTGAATATAACTAGAGAAACTGAATATAACTAGAGAAACTGAATATAACTAGAGAAACTGAATATAACTAGAGAAACTGAATATAACTAGAGAAACTGAATATAACAAGAGGAAACTGAATATAACTAGAGAAACTGAATATAACTAGAGAAACTGAATATAACTAGAGGAAACTGAATATAACTAGAGAAACTGAATATAACTAGAGAAACTGAATATAACTAGAGAAACTGAATATAACTAGAGAAACTGAATATAACTAGAGAAACTGAATATAACTAGAGAAACTGAATATAACCAGAAGAAACTGAATATAACTAGAGAAACTGAATATAACTAGAGAAACTGAATATAACTAGAGAAACTGAATATAACTAGAGAAACTGAATATAACTAGAGAAACTGAATATAACTAGAGAAACTGAATATAACTAGGGAAACTGAATATAACTAGGGAAACTGAATATAACTAGGGAAACTGAATATAACTAGAGAAACTGAATATAACTAGAGAAACTGAATATAACTAGAGAAACTGAATATAACTAGAGAAACTGAATATAACTAGAGAAACTGAATATAACTAGAGAAACTGAATATAACTAGAGAAACTGAATATAACTAGAGAAACTGAATATAACTAGAGAAACTGAATATAACTAGAGAAACTGAATATAACTAGAGGAAACTGAATATAACTAGAGAAACTGAATATAACTAGGGAAACTGAATATAACTAGAGAAACTGAATATAACTAGAGGAAACTGAATATAACTAGAGAAACTGAATATAACTAGGGAAACTGAATATAACTAGAGAAACTGAATATAACTAGGGAAACTGAATATAACTAGAGGAAACTGAATATAACTAGAGAAACTGAATATAACTAGAGAAACTGAATATAACTAGAGAAACTGAATATAACTAGAGAAACTGAATATAACTAGAGAAACTGAATATAACTAGAGAAACTGAATATAACTAGAGAAACTGAATATAACTAGAGAAACTGAATATAACTAGAGAAACTGAATATAACTAGAGAAACTGAATATAACTAGAGAAACTGAATATAACTAGGGAAACTGAATATAACTAGGGAAACTGAATATAACCAGAAGAAACTGAATATAACTAGAGAAACTGAATATAACTAGAGAAACTGAATATAACTAGAGAAACTGAATATAACTAGAGAAACTGAATATAACTAGAGAAACTGAATATAACTAGAGGAAACTGAATATAACTAGAGAAACTGAATATAACTAGGGAAACTGAATATAACTAGAGAAACTGAATATAACTAGGGAAACTGAATATAACTAGAGAAACTGAATATAACTAGAGGAAACTGAATATAACTAGAGAAACTGAATATAACTAGAGAAACTGAATATAACTAGAGAAACTGAATATAACTAGAGAAACTGAATATAACTAGGGAAACTGAATATAACTAGAGAAACTGAATATAACTAGAGGAAACTGAATATAACTAGAGAAACTGAATATAACTAGAGAAACTGAATATAACTAGAGAAACTGAATATAACTAGAGAAACTGAATATAACTAGGGAAACTGAATATAACTAGAGAAACTGAATATAACTAGAGGAAACTGAATATAACTAGAGAAACTGAATATAACTAGAGAAACTGAATATAACTAGGGAAACTGAATATAACTAGGGAAACTGAATATAACTAGGGAAACTGAATATAACTAGGGAAACTGAATATAACTAGAGGAAACTGAATATAACTAGAGAAACTGAATATAACTAGAGAAACTGAATATAACTAGAGAAACTGAATATAACTAGGGAAACTGAATATAACTAGGGAAACTGAATATAACTAGAGGAAACTGAATATAACTAGAGAAACTGAATATAACTAGAGAAACTGAATATAACTAGGGAAACTGAATATAACTAGAGAAACTGAATATAACTAGAGGAAACTGAATATAACTAGAGAAACTGAATATAACTAGAGAAACTGAATATAACTAGAGAAACTGAATATAACTAGAGAAACTGAATATAACTAGAGAAACTGAATATAACTAGGGAAACTGAATATAACTAGAGAAACTGAATATAACTAGAGGAAACTGAATATAACTAGAGAAACTGAATATAACTAGAGAAACTGAATATAACTAGGGAAACTGAAGCCTTTGTACACCTTGTATGAAATTGGAACAAAATAATCACACAGAAATATATAGCGCAAAACTCAAAATTATATTGTATCAAAGTTCAGGCAAAGACAACAAAAAACACTTTATTTTCACAATGACCCAACCCTATGAGTCCGTAACTAAAACACCCAATAATTATCAGTTCATTATCCCAAGTCCCGCCTTGTACACAACTCAGTCCAATATAAATCCGATCCGTCCGTGACATGGGTCGTGTCTACACTTGACACTTACATGTGACTTCTGCTATCAGAATAAGAAGATAGCATTGAAGTGACGGATCTGCAAGCACAAAAGTGGCTTTGTGGTCAGATTGTGTTCCGATCTGGTTGACCACATCTCTACTGCCCAGACAACAGCCCGACACTCCTTCTAACTTACCTTCAACTCAGTGGATACCTCTGTGAGTGTATGTGATCACCTTCTCAACCTTCTTGGGTGATCTGGGTTAAGATGGACCTCACTTCACTAGGATCTTACTGTGTTTGGTTTTCACCAGGTATAATAGAACCCATCTTGTCCAAAAGGCACCTAGAAGCACCTGGATGATCATCAAGAGTCTGGGAAGAATGTTCTATGGACAGATGAGTCAAACGTACAACTTTTTGGATGAGATGGGTCCCCATTATGTCAGGCCTTAAACCAAACACTGCATTCCACAGTAAGAACCTCATACCAACAGTCAAGCATGGCGGTGGTAGTGTGATGGTTTGGGGATGCTTTGTTTCCTCAGGACCTGGACGACTTAATAGAAGGAACCATGAATTCAGCGGTATATTTGGGGAAAAGGGGCTGAACGGAACCAAAGCAAAGAAAGTAAATGTCCAAGCCCCTTTTCCTACCTTACTTACTGTGTGAAGGAATACATTCCCATGTACTGGTACCCCTCTCTCTGCCTTTGTCATCCTTACTCACACCTACAGTCCCATACCTCTTTCACTCCACGGGGAGTTGAGTTGTAAGCAGGGCGTTCCCTCTTCACAGAGGAGTGTGTAACATAATGGGGGCTGATCCGGGATCATTAGCCCACCGGACCCTGGTGCTCTGAGCTCTCTGATTGGTCATTGAGGTGGGACGGTAGGTTGTGAGTTTGGGTAGCTTATTAGTATGTCCTGTGTGTGTCAATAGGACACTTTTTGGGGGGGGATTATTGAACTGTTTGTATTCTGTTTCATTTGTTCCCAGGCTTGAAGAGGAAGGTACCTAGGGAGTGCTTAGGCAACAGGCCTGCGGGCATACATATACCCGTAGTATGTACTATGTCTATGCACACTAGGTAAGACCTGGGCGGACCACCCCCTGTATTTTGGTTAGTGTGCCAGTTGGTGCTAGATAGGTAAGTTGAGTGGACAGCTGGTGCTCTCACACATGGTTCAGTATTGCTTGCCTCGAAGCGAGCATAGAAGGCATTTAGCTCGTCTGGTAGGCTCTCGTCACTGGGCGGTATGTGAATTGGAGTGGGTCCAGGGTGTCTGGGATGATGGTGTTGATGTGAGACATGACCCCTCCTGTTTCAGCCTCCAGTATTTATGTGTCGGGGGTCAGTTTGTTATATCTGGAGTACTTCTCCTGTCCTATCCGGTGTCCTGTGTGAATCTAAGTATGCTCTCTCTAATTCTCTCTTTCTTTCTCTCTCTCGGAGAGAGAGGATCTGAGCCCTAGGACCATTTATTTTACATTTATTTAACTAGGCAAGTCAGTTAAGAACAAATTCTTATTTTCAATGACGGCCTAGGAACAGTGGGTTAACTGTTCAGGGGCAGATTTGTACCTTGTCAGCTCGGGGGTTTGAACTTGCAACCTTCCGGTTACTAGTCCAACGCTCTAACCACTAGGCTACGCTGCCGACCATGCCTCAGGACTACCTGGCATGATGACTTGCTGATGACTCCTTGCTGTCCCCAGTCCACCTGGCCGTGCTGCTGCTCCAGTTTCAACTGTTCTGCCTGTGATTTATTATTATTTGACCATGCTGGTCATTTATGAACATTTGAACATCTTGGCCATGTTCTGTTATAATCTCCACCCGGCACAGCCAGAAGAGGACTGGCCACCCCACATAGCCTGGTTCCTCTCTAGGTTTCTTCCTAGGTATTGGCCTTTCTAGGGAGTTTTTCCTAGCCACCGTGCTTCTACACCTGCATTGCTTGCTGTTTGGGGTTTTAGGCTGGGTTTCTGTACAGCACTTTGAGATATCAGCTGATGTACGAAGGGCTATAAAATTGTTGTTACAGATGGAATGTTCTGCTGTTACAGATGGAATGTTCTGCTGTTACAGATGGACTGTTCTGCTGTTACAGATGGAATGTTCTGCTGTTACAGATGGAATGTTCTGCTGTTACAGATGGAATGTTCTGTTGTTACAGATGGAATGTTCTGTTGTTACAGATGGAATGTTCTGCTGTTACAGATGGAATGTGTGTGGTTACAGATGGAATGTTCTGTTGTTACAGATGGAATGTTCTGTTCTGCTGTTACAGATGGAATGTTCTGCTCTGCTGTTACAGATGGAGTGTTCTGCTCTGCTGTTACAGATGGAGTGTTCTGCTGTTACAGATGGAATGTTCTGTTGTTACAGATGGAATGTTCTGTTCTGCTGTTACAGATGGAATGTTCTGCTCTGCTGTTACAGATGGAGTGTTCTGCTCTGCTGTTACAGATGGAGTGTTCTGCTCTGCTGTTACAGATGGAGTGTTCTGCTGTTACAGATGGACTGTTCTGTTGTTTACAGATGGAATGTTCTGTTGTTACAGATGGAATGTTCTGTTGTTACAGGTGGACTGTTCTGTTGTTACAGATGGAATGTTCTGTTGTTACAGATGGAATGTTCTGTTGTTACAGATGGAATGTTCTGTTGTTACAGATGGACTGTTCTGCTGTTACAGATGGAATGTTCTGTTGTTACAGATGGACTGTTCTGTTGTTACAGATGGAATGTTCTGTTGTTACAGATGGAATGTGTGTGGTTACAGATGGAATGTTCTGTTGTTACAGATGGAATGTTCTGTTGTTACAGATGGAATGTTCTGTTGTTACAGATGGAATGTTCTGTTGTTACAGATGGAATGTTCTGTTGTTACAGATGGAATGTTCTGTTGTTACAGATGGAATGTTCTGTTGTTACAGATGGACTGTTCTGTTGTTACAGATGGAATGTTCTGTTGTTACAGATGGACTGTTCTGTTGTTACAGATGGAATGTTCTGTTGTTACAGATGGAATGTTCTGTTGTTACAGATTGGAATGTTCTGTTGTTACAGATGGAATGTTCTGTTGTTACAGATGGAATGTTCTGTTGTTACAGATGGCCCAGGCTATGTGGGCTGGCCAGGTAGTCCTGAGGCATGGTCGGGGCAGCGTAGCCTAGTGGTTAGAGCGTTGGGACTAGTAAACCGGAAGGTTGCAAGTTCAAACCCCCGAGCTGACAAGGTACAAATCTGTCGTTCTGCCCCTGAACAGTTAACCCACTGTTCCTAGGTCCGTCATTGAAAATAAGAATTTGTTCTTAAACTGACTTGCCTAGTAAAATAAATGGATGGACTGTTCTGTTGTTACAGATGGAATGTTCTGTTGTTACAGATGGACTGTTCTGTTGTTACAGATGGACTGTTCTGTTGTTACAGATGGAAGTTCTGTTGTTACAGATGGACTGTTCTGTTGTTACAGATGGAATGTGTGTGGTTACAGATGGAATGTTCTGTTGTTACAGATGGAATGTTCTGTTGTTACAGATGGAATGTTCTGTTGTTACAGATGGAATGTTCTGTTGTTACAGATGGAATGTTCTGTTGTTACAGATGGAATGTTCTGTTGTTACAGATGGAATGTTCTGTTGTTACAGATGGTTGTTACAACATTTCAGTGAATGTTATTAAAACTTTTCTATTCATTTAAACATTTACTGAAAATGGGATTTTACATTCCTAATGTTTGATAAAACACTCAATTGACCTTAATGTGAAATTAATGGTCCCGGTTTGTTGATAAACACACACACCGTAGGCTTTTAGTGGTTAGAGTGTTGGGACTAGCAACAGAAAGGTTGTTGGATCGAAATCACCGAGCTGACAAGGTAAAAATCTGTCGTTCTGCTCCTATCGATGTGGATATCGATTAAGGCAGCCCCCCGCACGTCTCTGATTCAGAGGGGTTGGGTTAAATGCGGTAGACACATTTGAGTTGAACGTGAGAGAGAGGGTAGTGTGTTGGTGTGCGTGTGTGAGAGAGAGAGAGAGTGTGTTTTCGTGTGTAAGGTTGAGAGAGAGAGAGAGAGAGAGAGAGAGAGAGAGGAGAGAGAGAGAGAAGAGAGAGAGAGAGAGAGAGAGAGAGAGAGAGAGAGAGAGAGAGAGAGAGAGAGAGAGAGAGAGAGAGAGAGAGAGAGAGAGAGAGAGAGAGAGAGAGAGAGAGAGAGAGAGAGAGAGAGAGAGAGAGAGAGAGAGAGAGAGAGAGAGAGAGAGAGAGAGAGAGAGAGAGAGAGAGAGAGAGAGAGAGAGAGAGAGAGAGAGAGAGAGAGAGAGAGAGAGAGATGCCAGACATTCCAGGATCTCATTTCTGCCTGCCGGCCCCAAAGAGGGAGAGCGATTCTGAAGGAAATGATCTCAACAGAGAAACATGTCCTCCTGCGTGCCTCCTTACCCAATAGAATCCCCATACTTTATTAAAGACAGCGTCTCCATCCTAGAAGGGGAGATCAATCATTTCCAGGCCCAGAAATACATACTAAGTCTGTGGTGACCTACTTCATCACTGACCTCAACCCAGAGTCTCTCAGAGCGTTATATATAGATAATGGGGGAGGGCTTGTAGTTTGGGTGTCGAGAGTATATAGATACTGGAGGGCTTGTAGTCTGGGTGTAGAGAGTATATAGATACTGGAGGGCTTGTAGTCTGGGTGTAGAGAGTATATAGATACTGGGGGCTTGTAGTCTGGGTGTAGAGAGTATATAGATACTGGAGGGCTTGTAGTCTGGGTGTAGAGAGTATATAGATACTGGAGGGCTTGTAGTCTGGGTGTAGAGAGTATATAGATACTGGAGGGCTTGTAGTCTGGGTGTAGAGAGTATATAGATACTGGAGGGCTTGTAGTCTGGGTGTAGAGAGTATATAGATACTGGAGGGCTTGTAGTCTGGGTGTAGAGAGTATATAGATACTGGAGGGCTTGTAGTCTGGGTGTAGAGAGTATATAGATAACTGGAGGGCTTGTAGTCTGGGTGTAGAGAGTATAGAGATACTGGAGGGCTTGTAGTTTGGGTGTCGAGAGTATATAGATACTGGAGGGCTTGTAGTCTGGGTGTAGAGAGTATATAGATACTGGAGGGCTTGTAGTCTGGGTGTAGAGAGTATATAGATACTGGAGGGGCTTGTAGTCTGGGTGTAGAGAGTATATAGATACTGGAGGGGCTTGTAGTCTGGGTGTAGAGAGTATATAGATAAGGGAGGGCTTGTAGTCTGGGTGTAGAGAGTATATAGATACTCGGAGGGCTTGTAGTCTGGGTGTAGAGAGTATATAGATACTGGAGGGCTTGTAGTCTGGGTGTAGAGAGTATATAGATACTGGAGGCTTGTAGTCTGGGTGTAGAGAGTAATAGATACTGGAGGGCTTGTAGTCTGGGTGTAGAGAGTATATAGATACTGGAGGGCTTGTAGTCTGGGTGTAGAGAGTATATAGATACTGGGGCTTGTAGTCTTGGGTGTCGAGGAGTATGATATAGAGTGACTGGAAGGGCTTGTAGTCTGGGTGTAGAGAGTATATAGTATACCTGGAGGGCTTGTAGTCTGGTGTAGAGAGTATATATACTGGAGGGCTGTGTTAGTCCTGGGGGTTATAAGAGAGCTTGTAGTCTGGGTGTAGAGAGTATATAGATACTGGAGGGCTTGTAGTCTGGGTGTAGAGAGTATATAGATACTGGAGGGGCTTGTAGTCTGGGGTGTAGAGAGTATATAGATACTGGAGGGCTTGTAGTCTGGGTGTAGAGAGTATATAGATACTGGAGGGCTTGTAGTCTGGGTGTAGAGAGTATATAGATACTGGAGGGCTTGTAGTCTGGGTGTAGAGAGTATATAGATACTGGAGGGCTTGTAGTCTGGGTGTAGAGAGTATATAGATACTGGAGGGCTTGTAGTCCTGGGTGTAGAGAGTATATAGATACTGGAGGGCTTGTAGTCTGGGTGTAGAGAGTAATATAGATACTGGAGGGCTTGTAGTCCTGGGTGTAGAGAGTATATAGATTACTGGAGGGCTTGTAGTCGGGTGTAGAGAGTATATAGATACTGGAGGGCTTGTAGTCTGGGTGTAGAGAGTATATAGATACTGGAGGGCTTGTAGTCTGGGTGTAGAGAGTAATAGATACTGGAGGGCTTGTGTCTGGGTGTAGAGAGTATATAGATACTGGAGGGCTTGTAGTCTGGGTGTAGAGAGTATATAGATACTGGAGGGCTTGTAGTCTGGGTGTAGAGAGTATATAGATACTGGAGGGCTTGTAGTCTGGGTGTAGAGAGTATATAGATACTGGAGGGCTTGTAGTCTGGGTGTAGAGAGTATATAGATACTGGAGGGCTTGTAGTCTGGGTGTAAGAGAGTATATAGATACTGGAGGGCTTGTAGTCTGGGTGTAGAGAGTATATAGATACTGGAGGGCTTGTAGTCTGGGTGTAGAGAGTATATAGATACTGGAGGGCTTGTAGTCTGGGTGTAGAGAGTATATAGATACTGGAGGGCTGTAGTCTGGGTGTAGAGAGTATATAGATACTGGAGGGCTTGTAGTCTGGGTGTAGAGAGTATATAGATACTGGAGGGCTTGTAGTCTGGGTGTAGAGAGTATATAGATACTGGAGGGCTTGTAGTCTGGGTGTAGAGAGTATATAGATACTGGAGGGCTTGTAGTCTGGGTGTAGAGAGTATATAGATACTGGAGGGCTTTGTAGTCTGGGTTGTAGAGAGTATATAGATACTGGAGGGCTTGTAGTCTGGGTGTAGAGAGTATATAGATATCTGGAGGGCTTTGTAGTCTGGGTGTAGAGAGTATATAGATACTGGAGGGCTTGTAGTCTGGGTGTAGAGAGTATATAGATACTGGAGGGCTTGTAGTCTGGGTGTAGAGAGTATATAGATACTGGAGGGCTTTGTAGTCTGGGTGTAGAGAGTATATAGATACTGGAGGGCTTGTAGTCTGGGTGTAGAGAGTATTAGATACTGGAGGGCTTGTAGTCTGGGTGTAGAGAGTATATAGATACTGGAGGGCTTGTAGTCTGGGTGTAGAGAGTATATAGATACTGGAGGGCTTGTAGTCTGGGTGTAGAGAGTATATAGATACTGGAGGGCTTGTAGTCTGGGTGTAGAGAGTATATAGATACTGGAGGGCTTGTAGTCTGGGTGTAGAGAGTATATAGATACTGGAGGGCTTGTAGTCTGGGTGTAGAGAGTATATAGATACTGGAGGGCTTGTAGTCTGGGTGTAGAGAGTATATAGATACTGGAGGGCTTGTAGTCTGGGTGTAGAGAGTATATAGATACTGGAGGGCTTGTAGTCTGGGTGTAGAGAGTATATAGATACTGGAGGGCTTGTAGTCTGGGTGTAGAGAGTATATAGATACTGGAGGGCTTGTAGTCTGGGTGTAGAGAGTATATAGATACTGGAGGGCTTGTAGTCTGGGTGTAGAGAGTATATAGATACTGGAGGGCTTGTAGTCTGGGTGTAGAGAGTATATAGATACTGGAGGGCTTGTAGTCTGGGTGTAGAGAGTATATAGATACTGGAGGGCTTGTAGTCTGGGTGTAGAGAGTATATAGATACTGGAGGGCTTGTAGTCTGGGTGTAGAGAGTATATAGATACTGGAGGGCTTGTAGTCTGGGTGTAGAGAGTATATAGATACTGGAGGGCTTGTAGTCTGGGTGTAGAGAGTATATAGATACTGGAGGCTGTAGTCTGGGTGTAGAGAGTATATAGATATGGGAGGGCTTGTAGTCTGGGTGTAGAGAGTATATAGATACTGGAGGGCTTGTAGTCTGGGTGTAGAGAGTATATAGATACTGGAGGGCTTGTAGTCTGGGTGTAGAGAGTATATAGATACTGGAGGGCTTGTAGTCTGGGTGTAGAGAGTATATAGATACTGGAGGGCTTGTAGTCTGGGTGTAGAGAGTATATAGATACTGGAGGGCTTGTAGTCTGGGTGTAGAGAGTATATAGATACTGGAGGGCTTGTAGTCTGGGTGTAGAGAGTATATAGATACTGGAGGGCTTGTAGTCTGGGTGTAGAGAGTATATAGATACTGGAGGGCTTGTAGTCTGGGTGTAGAGAGTATATAGATACTGGAGGGCTTGTAGTCTGGGTGTAGAGAGTATATAGATACTGGAGGGCTTGTAGTCTGGGTGTAGAGAGTATATAGATACTGGAGGGCTTGTAGTCTGGGTGTAGAGAGTATATAGATACTGGAGGGCTTGTAGTCTGGGTGTAGAGAGTATAGATACTGGAGGGTTAGTAGATACTGGAGGGCTTTGTAGTCTTGGGTGTAGAGAGTATATAGATACTGGAGGGCTTGTAGTCTGGGTGTAGAGAGTATATAGATACTGGAGGGCTTGTAGTCTGGGTGTAGAGAGTATATAGATACTGGAGGGCTTGTAGTCTGGGTTGTAGAGAGTATATAGATACTGGAGGGCTTGTAGTCTGGGTGTAGAGAGTATATAGATACTGGAGGGCTTGTAGTCTGGGTGTAGAGAGTATATAGATACTGGAGGGCTTGTAGTCTGGGTGTAGAGAGTATATAGATACTGGAGGGCTTGTAGTCTGGGTGTAGAGAGTATATAGATACTGGAGGGCTTGTAGTCTGGGTGTAGAGAGTATATAGATACTGGAGGCTTGTAGTCTGGGTGTAGGAGAGTATATAGATACTGGAGGGCTTGTAGTCTGGGTGTAGAGAGTATATAGATACTGGAGGGCTTGTAGTCTGGGTGTAGAGAGTATATAGATACTGGAGGGCTTGTAGTCTGGGTGTAGAGAGTATATAGATACTGGAGGGCTTGTAGTCTGGGTGTAGAGAGTATATAGATACTGGAGGGCTTGTAGTCTGGGTGTAGAGAGTATATAGATACTGGAGGGCTTGTAGTCTGGGTGTAGAGAGTATATAGATACTGGAGGGCTTGTAGTCTGGGTGTAGAGAGTATATAGATACTGGAGGGCTTGTAGTCTGGGGTGTAGAGAGTATATAGATACTGGAGGGCTTGTAGTCTGGGTGTAGAGAGTATATAGATACTGGAGGGCTTGTAGTCTGGGTGTAGAGAATATATAGATACTGGAGGGCTTGTAGTCTGGGTGTAGAGAGTATATAGATACTGGAGGGCTTGTAGTCTGGGTGTAGAGAGTATATAGATACTGGAGGGCTTGTAGTCTGGGTGTAGAGTATATGTATATATATGATACTGGAGGGCTTGTATTCTGGGTGTAAGAGAGTATATATATACTGATGGCTTGTAATCTGGTGGTAGAGAGTATATATATACTGGAGGTTGTAGAATCGGTGTAAGAGAGATATATAGATACTGGGGCTTGTAGTCGGGTTATAGAGTATATAGATCACTGGGGCTTGTAGTCTGGGTGTAGAGAGATATAGATAATGGAGGCTTGTATTCTGGGTGTAGAGAGTATATGATACTGGATGTCTTTAGTCTGTGTGTAGAGAGTATATAGATACTGGAGGGCTTGTAAGTCTGGGTGTAGAGAGTATATAGATACTGGAGGGCTTGTATTCCTGGGTGTAAGAGTATGTAGATACTGGAAGGGCTTGTAGTCTGGGTGTAGAGGGAATAGATATTCTGGAGGTCTTGTTATGCTGGGTGTAGGAGATATGATACTGGAGGGGCTTGGCGTCTGGGTGTAGAGAGTAGATAGATACTGAGGGGCTTGTAGTCTGGGTGTAGAGAGTATATAGATACTGGAGGGCTTGTAGTCTGGGTGTAGAGAGTATATAGATACTGGAGGGCTTGTAGTCTGGGTGTAGAGAGTATATAGATACTGGAGGGCTTGTAGTCTGGGTGTAGAGAGTATATAGATACTGGAGGGCTTGTAGTCTGGGTGTAGAGAGTATATAGATACTGGAGGGCTTGTAGTCTGGGGTGTAGAGAGTATATAGATACTGGAGGGCTTGTAGTCTGGGTGTAGAGAGTATATAGATACTGGAGGGCTTGTAGTCTGGGTGTAGAGAGTATATAGATACTGGAGGGCTTGTAGTTTGGGTGTCGAGAGTATATAGATACTGGAGGGCTTGTAGTCTGGGTGTAGAGAGTATATAGATACTGGAGGGCTTGTAGTCTGGGTGTAGAGAGTATATAGGTACTGGAGGGCTTGTAGTCTGGGTGTAGAGAGTATATAGATACTGGAGGGCTTGTAGTCTGGGTGTAGAGAATATATAGATACTGGAGGGCTTGTAGTCTGGGTGTAGAGAGTATATAGATACTGGAGGGCTTGTAGTCTGGGTGTAGAGAGTATATAGATACTGGAGGGCTTGTAGTCTGGGTGTAGAGAGTATATAGATACTGGAGGGCTTGTAGTCTGGGTGTAGAGAGTATATAGATACTGGAGGGCTTGTAGTCTGGGTGTAGAGAGTATATAGATACTGGAGGGCTTGTAGTCTGGGTGTAGAGAGTATATAGATACTGGGGGCTTGTAGTCTGGGTGTAGAGAGTATATAGATACTGGAGGGCTTGTAGTCTGGGTGTAGAGAGTATATAGATACTGGAGGGCTTGTAGTCTGGGTGTAGAGAGTATATAGATACTGGAGGGCTTGTAGTCTGGGTGTAGAGAGTATATAGATACTGGAGGGCTTGTAGTCTGGGTGTAGAGAGTATATAGATACTGGAGGGCTTGTAGTCTGGGTATAGAGAGTATATAGATAGTGGGGGTTGTAGTCTGGGTGTAGAGATAGTGGGGGGGTTGTAGTCTGGGTATAGAGATAGTGGGGGGGTTGTAGTCTGGGTATAGAGATAGTGGGGGGGGTTGTAGTCTGGGTATAGAGATAGTGGGGGGGTTGTAGTCTGGGTATAGAGATAGTGGGGGGGTTGTAGTCTGGGAATAGAGATAGTGGGGGGGTTGTAGTCTGGGAATAGAGATAGTGGGGGGGTTGTAGTCTGGGTATAGAGATAGTGGGGGGGTTGTAGTCTGGGAATAGAGATAGTGGGGGGGTTGTAGTCTGGGTATAGAGATAGTGGGAGGGTTGTAGTCTGGGTATAGAGATAGTGGGGGGGTTGTAGTCTGGGTATAGAGATAGTGGGAGGGTTGTAGTCTGGGTATAGAGAGTATATAGATACTGGAGGGCTTGTAGTCTGGGTGTAGAGAGTATATAGATACTGGAGGGCTTGTAGTCTGGGTGTAGAGAGTATATACATACTGGGGGGCTTGTAGTCTGGGTGTAGAGAGTATATAGATACTGGGGGGGGCTTGTAGTTTGGGTATAGAGAGTATATAGATAGTGTTGAGCTTTCATAAATGTGTCAGTTATTCTGCGCTCTGGGACACTCTGACGAGAGTGCTCTGAAATCGTAATAGATAGCCAGAGCGAATTCACCAGCTACGTCTATCGACAGTTGTTGCAGTGACTTCATGAACATTCTATTGAAATGGTTACTTGCATAATGGAGTCTTTTGTTTCGACATGTGGCTAGCTAGCTAAACAATTAACCATAATCCTAACACATAATGTTAATACCCTGCATGAATCTGCAGGTAGCTAACCAACCAGGTTCAATGTTAGCTAGCTAACATTAGGCTCCGACTAGCAATGCAAATGGCTCTGAGATACGAATAATATTACTACAGAGATCATACACGTAACGTTAGCTAGCTAGCTAACAGTACACTTTAATTTAACCAAATTAGAAACGTGTAATATCTGAAAATGTAGCTAGCCAGACTATCTTACCTGTCCGTATATATGGATGAATGCTTCTCCCTCTCTGTCATGGTTGCCCTGAGTTTGAAGATGTAATCCGGAGACAGGTGTTTTTTTCAACAGCCTTCTGTGTGTTCTCTTTTCGACACCGTCTGCATATTTGCAATCAAACGTCAGAATTTTCTCAATTTCCTTATATATCATACTCTAATTCTACTGATTTCAAAACTCGGTTGTCCAGAAAGTGTAGAGCAACACTGATGCAGTTCTACTACGTGATATCTTTAAAAACATCTGTGTTAGAAAGGATTACCTACACATACTGACCAGCTCATATTAAAGACAGAAACAGTGCTACATGGCAGACCAATCAGAACTCATTACCTCAGCCAATCAAAGGCTAGCAGGAAGGTTGCTTACTTTTTCCCTTGCTAAATCAACTATGCTCGTAATTTAACAATTGTATTTCGTATTTACAGATGGCATACAAGTTTGTTATTAAGGCACATGAAAAGTTCACATTTTCCCCCGAAGGCATTTCTGCCAAAAAACGCATTTTGATAAAATAAAAAAAGTTAAAATGGCTCTCCTGTGAAGTAGTGATGCGTAACTGCGTAGTTTCCTGAAATTGTGAAGCATCCGCTTGGAGTTTCCACACACTACCAAATATGGTAGACAGAGGAAGCCCAGAGGGCAGCAGTGGTAGAAGATGAAACGAGATGGATTTTTGCTGGCATTCTGCACATTTTCTCATTAATGAAACACTTGATCTAAATATAGTTTTTTGTTCCCAAAACTAAAATATGTAACAAACACGTCTACGTTTTGTAGACTTTACTTTTTGCCAAAGTTGTTTTTAAATGGTGTTGTTTAGAAAAGAAAGGCGATGATGTATGGCCAAACAACAGATTGACCGTGCAGAGTTTCAGAATCAGAGATGGCAGAACTTTACTGATGTCAACTATACTGAAGAAAAATGTAAAAGCAACACGCAACAATTCTCTAATATTTTACTGAGTTACATTTCATATGAGGAAATCAATCAATTGAAATGAATTCATTAGGCTCTAATCTATAGATTTCACATGACTGGGAGTACAGATATGCATCTGTTGGTCCCAGATACATTTGTGACCACAATCTGACTCATGCAGTGCAACACAACTCCTTCGCATAGAGTTGATCAGGATGTTGATTGTGGCCTGTGGAATGTTGCAACACTCCTCTTCAATGCCTGAGCGGAGTTGCTGGATATTGGCGGAAACTGGGACGCGCTGTTGTACACGTTGATCCAGTGCATCCCAAACAGTGTCAATGAGTGACATGTCTGGTGAGTATGCAGGCCATAGAAGAAAGAACTAGGACGTTTTCAGCTTCCAGGAATTGTGTAAAGATTGCTTGCAACATGGGGCCTTGCATTATCATGCTGAAACATGTGGTGATGGTGGCGGATGAATGGCACGACAATGGGCCGCAGGATCTCGTCACGGTATCTCTGTCATTCAAATTGCCATTGATAAAATGCAATTGTGTTTGTTGTCTGTAGCTTATGCCTGCCCATACCATAACCCCACCATGGGGCAATCTGTTCACAACGTTGACATCAGCATACTGCTCTCCCACATGACGACATACACGTGGTCTGCGGTTGTGAGGCCGGTTGGACGTACTGCAAAATTCTCTAAAACGACATTGGAAACAGCTTATGTGTCACGTTCTGACCTTAGTTCCTTTGTTATGTCTTTGTGTTGGTTTGGTCAGGGTGTGAGTTGGGGTGGGTAGTCTGTGTTCTTTTTCTATGTTGTATTTGTGTGTTTGGCCGGGTATGGTTTTCAATCAGAGCCAGCTGTCGATCGTCGTCTCTGATTGAGAACCATACTTAGGTAGCCTGGTTGTCTCTGATTGAGAACCATACTTAGGCAGCCTGGTTGTCTCTGATTGAGAATCATACTTAGGCAGACTGGTTGTCTCTGATTGAGAATCATACTTAGGCAGACTGGATGTCTCTGATTGAGAATCATACTTAGGCAGACTGGTTGTCTCTGATTGAGAACCATACTTAGGCAGCCTGGTTGTCCCTGATTGAGGATCATACTTAGGCAGACTGGTTGTCTCTGATTGAGAACCATACTTAGGCAGCCTGGTTGTCCCTGATTGAGGATCATACTTAGGCAGACTGGTTGTCTCTGATTGAGAACCATACTTAGGCAGCCTGGTTGTCTCTGATTGAGAATCATACTTAGGCAGACTGGTTGTCTCTGACTGAGAATCATACTTAGGTAGCCTGGTTGTCCCTGATTGAGAATCATACTTAGGCAGACTGGTTGTCTCTGACTGAGAATCATACTTAGGCAGACTGGTTGTCTCTGATTGAGAATCATACTTAGGCAGACTGGTTGTCTCTGATTGAGAACCATACTTAGGCAGACTGGTTGTCTCTGACTGAGAATCATACTT
Organism: Oncorhynchus kisutch; assembly: GCF_002021735.2. Taxonomy (NCBI): domain Eukaryota; kingdom Metazoa; phylum Chordata; class Actinopteri; order Salmoniformes; family Salmonidae; genus Oncorhynchus; species Oncorhynchus kisutch. The sequence goes on from NC_034188.2 coordinate 2,404,832, forward strand.
AGGCAGACTGGTTGTCTCTGACTGAGGATCATACTTAGGCAGCCTGTTTTCCCCATTTTGTTTGTGGGTGATTGTTTTCTGTTTGTGTGTATTCCTTACAGAACTGTTTAGTTTTCGCTCTTTGTTTTTTTTGTCATTTCAGTGTTCAGTTCATTTTGTTTATTAAAATGAACACTTACCACGCTGCACCTTGGTCCTCTTCTCCTTCACCAGACATTACATTATCTGGTAACAGCTCTGTTGGACATTCCTGCAGTCAGTGTGCCAATTGCACGCTTCCTCAAAACTTGTGACATCTGTGGCCCAACACAAGGTGCACCTTTGTAATGTTCATGCTGTTTAATCAGCTTCTTAATGTACCACACCTGTCAGGTGGATGGATTATCTTGGCAAACTAGAAATGCTCAATAACAGGGATGTAAACAAATTCAGACAAACAAAAAGGGGTAATGGGTATGCCCTCAAAAAGATGTCTCCTAAAGTTGACTGCATTATTCCATGTTTCTCCATTATTTTCACTGCATCAGGGATAACGTACACAGACCTTGTGGCTTTACAGCCTTCCATGTGTAAACAGCCTTTATAAAGAACAACCAATGAGCAGCAGGTTCTAATCAGTGTTGCCACTCATCAGCCAATCAGGAATGTGGCTTTTCTCATCTACCTGTATACAAGTAAGCCACAAAGAGATACAGAATTGTAGGGTATGGGAGCATGCACGAAGGGCAACTCACAAATCATCAGCCCCAGGTGTCCGCTCACCCAAATACATCAATTCATGAGATCGCCCACCGTGAAGGACATCAGGCACAGCCGTCATAAATATGTTGGGCCATAAACTATATGAGAAATCTGAGTGGGACAGTGTTCTTGTTTAACAGTCTAAATGTGGCTGGTAGAAAGGAGGTGAAATCTAAGTAGTGAGTAGTTTGGTTCATCAGGCTGATCCCCAGTCTTCATGGAGGAGATTATTGAGTAGTTTGGTTCATCAGGCTGATCCCCAGTCTTCATGGAGGAGATTACTGAGTAGTTTGTTTCATCAGGCTGATCCCCAGTCTTCATGGAGGAGATTACTGAGTAGTTTGGTTCATCAGGCTGATCCCCAGTCTTCATGGAGGAGATTACTGAGTAGTTTGGTTCATCAGGCTGATCCCCAGTCTTCATGGAGGAGATTACTGAGTAGTTTGGTTCATCAGGCTGACCCCCAGTCTTCATGGAGGAGATTACTGAGTAGTTTGGTTGATCAGGCTGATCCCCAGTCTTCATGGAGGAGATTACTGAGTAGTTTGGTTCATCAGGCTGATCCCCAGTCTTCATTTTGAAGGTATTGAGAGATGATGAGGTTTTGGCAATGTGAAGATAAGAATTCCAGTAGTGTCTGATTCAATAGCCAGCCATTATTCTCTTTCACAGTCCTGATGGCACTCATTACCAACAAGACTCTCACTAAGTTAACACTTTCTAGTCTATGGCCAAATATTAGTTTCTTTCCATAGACAGCAACAAAGAAGCACCATGGACAACAAATAATCAACAACAACAGTCATAAAACACTTTATCGGGAGATAAAAAGTGATGAAAAGTAGTATAGATTATACTGAAGTAAATTAGTCTAATATTTTCCAGGTGGTCCACAGCACCAAGTTGGTCACAGGCTGTCAACATTAAGAGGCTACCATTTCCTATTTCAACGGTTTGGACATTGTCTGTCACTGTGTTGACACAGTGTGATCCTCCTCTCTGTCCTGTGTGTGATTTGACTGAAGGTTCTCACATTCGTCTGCTTCTAAAGATGGGCGATGAGGTGACACACACACACACACACTCCCATCTCCTCCTTATTCCTGTGACCTCATCCTTAACAACAGGAAGTGAAAAGACACAAAAGAACAGGAGGCTGGGAGGAGGATAAGTGGGGGGGGGGGGGGGGGGGTGAAGAGGAGGGAGAGGAAGGGTGAACGGATGAGGGAGAGAGAGAGAAAGGGGAGTAGCACATATGTCACCAAACTCCCAGCTTGTCTGTGGTTGGTTGGTGGGGTAAGCACTTCCCAGCTACCATTCTGAGAACCAGACAGCGCCGTGAAAAGGTATTTGCCCCCTTTCTAATTTTCTCTACTTTTGTATATTTTTGATACCGAATGTTATCAGATCTTCAACCAAAACCTGATATTAGATAAAGGGAACCTGAGTTTTTTCTTAAAACAACAAAAAGTTGACTCAAGTTTGCCAGAAAAGCACCTGGATGATCATCATTTCCTTCCCGAACTAGAACCTTTTCTGACCAGATAGAACTGTCAAAGGGGGCTGTCATTCTATCCAGGTCTGTACCCAAACAATTCAAACTTCTACTTTTAAAAATCCATCTTTCCAGAAACAAGTCTCTCACTGTTGCCACTTGTTATAGACCCCCCATCCCCCAGCTGTGCCCTGGATACCATATGTAAATTGATCGCCCCCCAATCTATCTTCAGAGTTCGCACTGTTAGGTGACCTAAACTGGGACATGGATCTCAGCGATCACTGCCTCATTGCCGGCGTGTGTACTGGGTCCTCTGTCAAACGACCACCCCTCATCACTGTCAAACGCTCCATAAAACACTACAGCGAGCAGGCCTTTCTAATTGACCTGGCCCGGGTATCCTGGAAGGATATTGACCTCATCCTGTCAGTAGAGGATGCCTGGTTGCTCTTCAAAAGTGCTTTCCTCACCATCTTAAATAAGCATGCCCCATTCAAAAAATATAGAACTAAGAACAGATATAGTCATTGGTTCTCTCCAGACCTGTCTGCCCTTGACCAGAACAAAAACATCCTGTGGCGTTCTGCATTAGCATCGAATAGTCCCCGTGATATGCAACTTTTCAGGGAAGTCAGGAACCAATATACTCAGTCAGTTAGGAAAGCTAAGACTAGCTTTTTCAAACAGAAATTTGCTTCCTGTAGCACTAATTCCAAAATGTTTTGGGAACCTGTAAAGTCCATGGAGAATAAGAGCACCTCCTCCCAGCTGCCCACTGCTCTGAGGCTAGGAAGCACTGTCACCACCGATAAATCTACAATAATCGATCATTTCAATAAGCATTTTTCCACGGCTTGCCATGATTTCCACCTGGCTACCCCTACCCTGGCTAACATCTCAGCATCCCCTGCAGCAACCTGCCCAACCCCTCCCCCCCTTCTCCTTCACCTAAATCCAGACAGCTGATGTTCTGAAAGAGCTGCAAAATCGGGATCCTACAAATCAGCTGTACTAGACAATCTGGACCCTCTCTTTCTAAAATTATCATTGCGATTGTTGCATCACCTATTACTAGCCTATTCAACCTCTCTTTCATATCGTCTGAGATCCCCAAAGATTGGAAAGGTGTTCAAAGGGGTAGACACTCTAGACCCAAACTGTTATAGACCCATATCCATCATGCTCTGCTGCGGTTATCCCCCTCTTAAAAAGGGGAGACACTCTAGACCCAAACTATCCTACCCTGCCTTTCTAAAATCTTTGAAAGCCAAGTTAATAAACAGATCACTGAACATTTCAAATCCCACCGTACCTTCTCCACTGTGCAATCCGGTTTCCGAGCCAGTCACGGTGCACCTCACCCACGCTCAAGGTCCTAAACGATATCATAACCGCCATCGATAAAAGACTGTACTGTGCAGCCGTCTTCATTGACCTGGCCAAGGCTTTCGACAATGTCAATCACCGCATTCTTATCGGCAGACTCAACAGCCTTGGATTCTCAAATGACTGCCTCGCCTGGTTCACCAACTACTTCTCAGATAGAGTTCAGTGTGTCAAATCAGAGGGCCTGTGGTCCAGACCTCTGGCAGCGTCTATGGGGGTGCCACAGGGTTCAATTCTCGGGCTAACTCTTTTCTCTGTATACATCAATGATGTTGCTCTTGCTGCTGGTGATTCCCTGAATACACCTCTACGCAGACGACACCATTATGTATACATCTGGCCCTTCTTTGGACACTGTGTTAACAACCCTCCAGGCAAGCTTCAATGCCATACAACTCTCCTTCCGTGGCCTCCAACTGCTTTTAAATGCTAGTAAAACTAAGTGCAACCGATCGCTGCCCGCACCCTCCCGCCCGACTAGCATCACTACTCTGGACGGTTCTGACTTAGAATACGTGGACAACTACAAATACCTAGGTTTCTGGTTAGACTGTAAACTCTCCTTCCAGACTCACATTAAGCATCTCTAATTCAAAATTAAATATTGAATTGGCTTCCTATTTCGGATCAAAGCCTCCTTCACTCATTCCGCCAAACATACCCTTGTAAAACTGACTATCCTACCGATCCTTGACTTCGGCGATGTCATTTACAAATAGCCTCCAACACTCTACTCAACAAATTGGATGCGGTCTATCACAGTGCCATCTGTTTTGTCACCAAATCCCTATATACTACCCACCACTGCGACCTGTATGCTCTCGTTGGCTGGACCTCACTACATATCCGTTGCCAAACCCACTGGCTCCAGGTCATCTATAAGTCTTTGCTAGGCCGCCTTATCTCAGCTCACTGGTCACCATAGCAGCACCCACCCGTATCACGTCCCATTATGTCTGGTGAAAACCAAACACTGCATTCCACAGTAAGAACCTTATACCAACGGACAAGCATGGTGATGGTAGTGTGATGGTTTGGGGATGCTTTTCTAGAAGGAACCATGAATTCTGCTCCGTATCAGTGAATTCTACAGGAGAGTATCAGGTCATTTGTCTGTGAGCTGAAGCTGAACCACGGCTGGGTCATGCAGAAAGACAATGATCCAAAACACACAATCAAGTCTACATGAAAATGGTTCAAAAGCAACACATTTGAAGTTTTGGAATGGCCTAGTCAAAGTCTAGACTTAATCCCAAGTTTTTTTTTTTTTTTTTTTTTTTGTTTTTTTTTCACCTTTATTTAACCAGGTAGGCTAGTTGAGAACACCTTTATTTAACCAGGTAGGCTAGTTGAGAACACCTTTATTTAACCAGGTAGGCTAGTTGAGAACACCTTTATTTAACCAGGTAGGCTAGTTGAGAACACCTTTATTTAACCAGGTAGGCTAGTTGAGAACACCTTTATTTAACCAGGTAGGCTAGTTGAGAACACCTTTATTTAACCAGGTAGGCTAGTTGAGAACACCTTTATTTAACCAGGTAGGCTAGTTGAGAACACCTTTATTTAACCAGGTAGGCTAGTTGAGAACACCTTTATTTAACCAGGTAGGCTAGTTGAGAACACCTTTATTTAACCAGGGAGGCTAGTTGAGAACACCTTTATTTAACCAGGTAGGCTAGTTGAGAACACCTTTATTTAACCAGGTAGGCTAGTTGAGAACACCTTTATTTAACCAGGTAGGCTAGTTGAGAACACCTTTATTTAACCAGGTAGGCTAGTTGAGAACAAGTTCTCATTTGCAACTGCGACCTGGCCAAGATAAAGCATAGCAGTGTGAGCATACAACAAAGAGTTACACATGGAGTAAACAATTAACAAGTCAATAACACAGTAGAAAACGAAGGGGGGGTCTATATACAATGTGTGCAAAAGGCATGAGGAGGTAGGCAAATAATTACAATTTTGCAGATTAACACTGGAGTGATAAAAGATCAGATGGTCATGTACAGGTAGAGATATTGGTGTGCAGAAGAGCAGAAAAGTAAATAAATAGAAACAGTACGGGGATGAGGTAGGTGAAAAGGGTGGGCTATTTACCAATAGACTATGTACAGCTGCAGCGATCGGTTAGCTGCTCAGATAGCTGATGTTTGAAGTTGGTGAGGGAGATAAAAGTCTCCAACTTCAGCGATTTTTGCAATTCGTTCCAGTCACAGGCAGCAGAGTACTGGAACGAAAGGCGGCCAAATGAGGTGTTGGCTTTAGGGATGATCAGTGAGATACACCTGCTGGAGCGCGTGCTAAGTGAGACGTTGTGGCAGGACTTGAAACGAGCAGTTCATGCTAGACAACTGAGAGACTGATCAACAACTACTGGAAGTGGGTGGGGGTTCCACTGAGAGGAACCGGTCTTCCCTGGGTATAGGACAGGGGTTCCACTGAGAGGAACCGGTCTTCCCTGGATATAGGACAGGGGTTCCACTGAGAGGAACCGGTCTTCCCTGGATATAGGACAGGGGTTCCACTGAGAGGAACTGGTCTTCCCTGGATATAGGACAGGGGGTCCACTGAGAGGAACCGGTATTCCCTGGATATAGGACAGGGGTTCCACTGAGAGGAACAGGTCTTCCCTGGATATAGGACAGGGGTTCCACTGAGAGGAACCGGTCTTCCCTGGGTATAGGACAGGGGTTCCACTGAGAGGAACCGGTCTTCCCTGGATATAGGACAGGGGTTCCACTGAGAGGAACTGGTCTTCCCTGGATATAGGACAGGGGGTCCACTGAGAGGAACCGGTATTCCCTGGATATAGGACAGGGGTTCCACTGAGAGGAACAGGTCTTCCCTGGATATAGGACAGGGGTTCCACTGAGAGGAACCGGTCTTCCCTGGGTATAGGACAGGGGTTCCACTGAGAGGAACCGGTCTTCCCTGGATATAGGACAGGGGTATTGTATTCCTGCACTAGAAGACCTTACACACATCCACTGAGCTTTCTGATTCATTGTTTTGTACGGCTGAGCGCTGCCGAAATAGTGATCCAACTGATAAAAATAATGTTATGGTCCATTAAACACACATTAAATACAGAGGTATCTCACACACACACACACACACACACACACACACACACACACACACACACACACACACACACACACACACACACACACACACACACACACACACACACACACACACACACACAAATATCTGGATGACCATTAATACAGAGGTATCTCTCACACACACAAAAAAACGTCTGGATGACCACTAATGCAGAAGTATCTCTCTCTCTCTCACACACACTCACACACACACACACACACACACACACACACACACACACACACACACACACACACACACACACACACACACACACACACACACACACACACACCCCTCCATCTCTCATTGGTCATGAGGAGAACAGAGGGCCAGGCGGACAGCAGAGGAGAAAGGAGACACAAGGCTCTTTAGATTTCTTATGTTTACTTTTCACACTTTTCCCAAACGCTTTGCAGCTGCTCTTCTTTTAGCCTCCAGAGGGGTGTGGAAGAGGGATGGGGAGGGGGGCTCCTTAATATATGTGTGTGTGTGTGTGTTAATGGTACCCCAGACTGCTGCCAGCTTGGCCCGTGATCACTTCAGTGGGGAGAAGGGCAACACTGTGTTGTCTAAACAATAGGAGACATTAATATGGATCCCATATACAGGGGGAGTCCCGATGCAGTATAGGGAGATTCCATTGCATTAGACCCTAGCAGAATGTGTGAGGTCACAACTTGGAATGGGAACTTTACTTCACAAAGGAACCTCAGACCAGGCCATCTGCCTTCTTAGTATGTCAGATGTCTTCACATGTCTACAATCACGCCTTTGTTTTAAAAGATCGTCATCTGGCTCAACATGTAAAAATAAAATAGAACTTCCACTGATCCAGTTGATACCAACTAAATAAATGCTGTTTTGTCTCCTAGGTAGGGGAACTACAGTCTCCTAGGTAGGGGAACTACAGTCTCCTAGGTAGGGGAACTACAGTCTCCTAGGTAGGGGAACTACAGTCTCCTAGGTATGGGAACTACAGTCTCCTAGGTAGGGGAACTACAGTCTCCTAGGTAGGGGAACTACAGTCTCCTTGGTAGGGGAACTACAGTCTCCTAGGTAGGGGAACTACAGTCTCCTAGGTAGGGGAACTACAGTCTCCTAGGTAGGGGAACTAGTCTCCTAGGTAGGGGAACTACAGTCTCCTAGGTAGGGGAACTACAGTCTCCTAGGTAGGGGAACTACAGTCTCCTAGGTAGGGGAACTACAGTCTCCTAGGTAGGGAACTACAGTCTCCTAGGTAGGGGAACTACAGTCTCCTAGGTAGGGGAACTACAGTCTCCTAGGTAGGGGAACTACAGTCTCCTAGGTAGGGGAACTACAGTCTCCTAGGTAGGGGAACTACAGTCTCCTAGGTATGGGAACTACAGTCTCCTAGGTAGGGGAACTACAGTCTCCTAGGTAGGGGAACTACAGTCTCCTAGGTAGGGGAACTACAGTCTCCTAGGTAGGGGAACTACAGTCTCCTAGGTATGGGAACTACAGTCTCCTAGGTAGGGGAACTACAGTCTCCTAGGTAGGGGAACTACAGTCTCCTAGGTAGGGGAACTACAGTCTCCTAGGTAGGGAACTACAGTCTCCTAGGTAGGGAACTACAGTCTCCTAGGTAGGGGAACTACAGTCTCCTAGGTAGGGGAACTACAGTCTCCTAGGTAGGGGGAACTACAGTCCCTAGGTATGGGAACTACAGTCTCCTAGGTATGGGAACTACAGTCTCCTAGGTATGGGGAACTAAACAGTCCCTAGGTATCGGGAACTACAGTCTCCTAGGTAGGGGAACTACAGTCTCCTAGGTATGGGAACTACAGTCTCCTAGGTAGGGGAACTACTAGTCTCCTAGGTAGGGGAACTACAGTCTCCTAGGTAGGGGAACTACAGTCTCCTAGGTAGGGGAACTACAGTCTCCTAGGTAGGGGAACTACAGTCTCCTAGGTAGGGGAACTACAGTCTCCTAGGTAGGGGAACTACAGTCTCCTAGGTAGGGGAACTACAGTCTCCTAGGTAGGGAACTACAGTTCTCTAGGTTAGGGGAAACTACAGTCTCCTAAGTAGGGGAACTACAGTCTCCTAGGTAGGGGAACTACAGTCTCCTCGGTAGGGAACTACCCCAAAAGGTCTCCTAGGTAGGGACCTAGTTCCTAGGTAGGGGAAACTACAGTCTCCTAGTAGGGGAAACTAAAGTTACTAGGTAGGGGAAACTACAGTCTCCTTAGGTAGGGAACTACAGTCTCCTAGGTAGGGAACTACACCCGTCTCCTAGGTAGGGGAACTACACAGTCTCCTAGGTAGGGGAACTACAGTATCCTAGGTAGGGGAACTACAGTCTCCTAGGTATGGGAACATTACAGTCTCCTAGGTATCGGGAACTACAGTTTCTCCTAGGTAGGGGAACTACAGTCTCCTAGGTAGGGGAACTACAGTCTCCTAGGTAGGGAACTACAGTCTCCTAGGTATGGGAACTACAGTCTCCTAGGTATGGGAACTACACGTCTCCTAGGGTAGGGAACTACAGTCTCCTAGGTAGGGAACTACAGTCTCCTAGGTAGGGGAACTACAGTCTCCTAGGTATGGGAACTACAGTCTCCTAGGTAGGGGAAACTACAGTTCTCCTAGGTAGGGGAACTACAGTCTCCTAGGTATGGGAACTACAAGTCTCCTAGGTAGGGGAAACTACAGTCTCCTAGGTAGGGGAACTACAGTCTCCTAGGTAGGGGAACTACAGTCTCCTAGGTAGGGGAACTACAGTCTCCTAGGTAGGGGAACTACAAGTCTCTAGGTATGGGAACTACAGTCTCCTAGGTAGGGGAACTACAGTCTCCTAGTAGGGAACTACAGTCTCCTAGGTAGGGGAAACTACAGTCTCCTAGGTATGGGAACTACTAGTCATCTAGGTATGGGAACTACAGTCTCCTAGGTATGGGAACTACAGTTCCTAGGTAGGGGAACTACAGTCTCCTAGGTAGGGGAACTACAGTCTCCTAGGTATGGGAACTACAGTCTCCTAGGTAGGGGAAACTACAGTCTCCTAGGTAGGGAAACTACAGTCTCCTAGGTAGGGGAACTACAGTCTCTAGGTATGGGAACTACAGTCTCCTAGGTATGGGAACTACAGTCTCCTAGGTAGGGGAACTACAGTCTCCTAGGTAGGGGAATACAGTCTCCTAAGGTAGGGGAACTACCAGTTCTCCTAGGTAGGGGAAACTACAGTCTCCTAGGTAGGGGAACTACAGTCTCCTAGGTAGGGGAACTACAGTCTCCTAGGTAGGGAACTACAGTCTCCTAGGTAGGGGAACTACAGTCTCCTAGGTAGGGGAACTACAGTCTCCTAGGTAGGGGACTACAGTCTCCTAGATATGGGAACTACAGTCTCCTAGGTAGGGGAACTTACAGTCTCCTAGGTAGGGGAACTACAGTCTCCTAGGTAGGGGAACTACAGTCTCCTAGGTAGGGAACTAACCACAGTCTCCTAGGTAGGGGAACTCCAGTCTCCTAGGTAGGGGAACTACAGTCTCCTAGGTAGGGGAACTACAGTCCTCCTAGGTAGGGGAACTACAGTCTCCTAGGTAGGGGAACTACAGTCTCCTAGGTAGGGGAACTACAGTCTCCTAGGTAGGGGAACTACAGTCTCCTAGTAGGGGAACTACAGTCTCCTAGGTAGGGGAACTACAGTCTCCTAGGTAGGGGAACTACAGTCTCCTAGGTAGGGGAACTACAGTCTCCTAGGTAGGGGGAACTACAGTCTCCTAGGCAGGGGAACTACAGTCTCCTAGGTAGGGGAACTAGTCTCCTAGGTAGGGGAACTAGTCTCCTAGGTAGGGAACTACAGTCTCCTAGGTAGGGGAACTACAGTCTCCTAGGTAGGGGAACTACAGTCTCCTAGGTAGGGGAACTACAGTCTCCTAGGTATGGGAACTACAGTCTCCTAGGTAGGGGAACTACAGTCTCCTAGGTAGGGGAACTACAGTCTCCTAGGTAGGGGAACTACAGTCTCCTAGGTAGGGGAACTACAGTCTCCTAGGTAGGGGAAGGGAACTACAGTCTCCTAGGTAGGGGAACTACAGTCTCCTAGGTAGGGGAACTACAGTCTCCTAGGTAGGGGAACTACAGTCTCCTAGGTAGGGGAACTACAGTCTCCTAGGTATGGGAACTACAGTCTCCTAGGTAGGGGAACTACAGTCTCCTAGGTAGGGGAACTACAGTCTCCTAGGTAGGGGAACTACAGTCTCCTAGGTATGGGAACTACAGTCTCCTAGGTAGGGGAACTACAGTCTCCTAGGTAGGGGAACTACAGTCTCCTTGGTAGGGGAACTACAGTCTCCTAGGTAGGGGAACTACAGTCTCCTAGGTAGGGGAACTACAGTCTCCCTAGGTAGGGGAACTAGTCTCCTAGGTAGGGGAACTACAGTCTCCTAGGTAGGGGAACTACAGTCTCATAGGTAGGGGAACTACAGTCTCCTAGGTATGGGAACTACAGTCTCCTAGGTATGGGAACTACAGTCTCCTAGGTAGGGGAACTACAGTCTCCTAGGTAGGGGAACTACAGTCTCCTAGGTAGGGGAACTACAGTCTCCTAGGTATGGGAACTACAGTCTCCTAGGTAGGGGAACTACAGTCTCCTAGGTAGGGGAACTACAGTCTCCTAGGTATGGGAACTACAGTCTCCTAGGTAGGGGAACTACAGTCTCCTAGGTAGGGGAACTACAGTCTCCTAGGTAGGGGAACTACAGTTCTCCTAGGTAGGGGAACTACAGTCTCCTAGGTAGGGGAACTACAGTCTCCTAGGTATGGGAACTACAGTCTCCTAGGTAGGGGAACTACAGTCTCCTAGGTAGGGGAACTACAGTCTCCTAGGTAGGGGAACTACAGTCTCCTTGGTAGGGGAACTACAGTCTCCTAGGTAGGGGAACTACAGTCTCCTAGGTAGGGGAACTACAGTCTCCTAGGTAGGGGAACTACAGTCTCCTAGGTAGGGGAACTACAGTCTCCTAGGTATGGGAACTACAGTCTCCTAGGTAGGGGAACTACAGTCTCCTAGGTAGGGGAACTACAGTCTCCTAGGTAGGGGAACTACAGTCTCCTAGGTATGGGAACTACAGTCTCCCTAGGTAGGGGAACTATACTAGGTATGGGAACTATACTAGGTATGGGAACTATACTAGGTATGGGAACTACACTAGGTATGGGAACTATACTAGGTATGGGAACTACACTAGGTATGGGAACTATACTAGGTAGGGGAACTATACTAGGTAGGGGAACTACAGTCTCCTAGGTAGGGGAACTATACTAGGTATGGGAACTACACTAGGTATGGGAACTACACTAGGTATGGGAACTATACTAGGTAGGGGAACTATACTAGGTATGGGAACTATACTAGGTATGGGAACTATACTAGGTAGGGGAACTATACTAGGTATGGGAACTATATGGGAACTATACTAGGTATGGGAACTATATGGGAACTATACTAGGTATGGGAACTATACTAGGTATGGGAACTATATGCGAACTATACTAGGTAGGGGAACTATACTAGGTAGGGGAACTATATGGGAACTATACTAGCAATGGGAACTATATGGGAACTATACTAGGTATGGGAACTATACTAGGTATGGGAACTATATGGGAACTATATGGCAACTATACGGGAACTATACTAGGTATGGGAACTATACTAGGTATGGGAAACTATATGGGAACTATACTAGGTATGGGAACTAAACTAGGTAGGGGAACTATACTAGGTATGGAAACTATACTAGGTATGGGAACAATACTAGGTATGGGAACTATATGGGAACTATACTAGGTATGGGAACTATACTAGGTAGGGGAACTATACTAGGTAGGGGAACTATATGGGAACTATACTGGGTAGGGGAACTATACTAGGTATGGGAACTATACTAGGTAGGGGAACTATACTAGGTATGGGAACTATACTAGGTATGGGAACTATATGGGAACTATACTAGGTATGGGAACTATACTAGGTATGGGAACTATATGGGAACTATACTAGGTATGGGAACTATATGGGAACTATACTAGGTATGGGAACTATACTAGGTATGGGGAACTATACTAGGTATGGGAACTATACTAGGTATGGGAACTATACTAGGTATGGGAACTATACTAGGTATGGGGACTATACTAGGTAGGGGAACTATACTAGGTATGGGAACTATATGGGAACTATACTAGGTATGGGAACTATACTAGGTAGGGGAACTATACTAGGTAGGGGAACTATACTAGGTAGGGGAAATATATGGGAACTATATGGCAACTATATGGGAACTATACTAGGTATGGGAACTATATGGGAACTATACTAGGTATGGGAACTAAACTAGGTATGGGAACTATACTAGGTATGGGAACTATACTAGGTATGGGAACTATACTAGGTAGGGGAACTATACTAGGTATGGGAACTATATGGGAACTATACTAGGTAGGGGAACTATATGGGAACTATACTAGGTAGGGGAACTATACTAGGTATGGGAACTATATGGGAACTATACTAGGTAGGGGAACTATACTAGGTATGGGAACTATACTAGGTATGGGAACTATACTAGGTATGGGAACTATACTAGGTAGGGGAACTATACTAGGTAGGGGAACTATACTAGGTAGGGGAACTATACTAGGTAGGGGAACTATACTAGGTATGGGAACTATATGGGAACTATACTAGGTATGGGAACTATACTAGGTATGGGAACTATATGGGAACTATACTAGGTATGGGAACTAAACTAGGTAGGGGAACTATACTAGGTATGGGAACTATACTAGGTAGGGGAACTATACTAGGTAGGGGAACTATACTAGGTATGGGAACTATACTAGGTAGGGGAACTATACTAGGTAGGGGAACTATACTAGGTAGGGGAACTATACTAGGTAGGGGAACTATACTAGGTAGGGGAACTATACTAGGTATGGGAACTATACTAGGTAGGGGAACTATATGGGAACTATACTAGGTAGGGGAACTATATGGGAACTATACTAGGTAGGGGAACTATAGTCTCCTAGGTAGGGGAACTATACTAGGTATGGGAACTATACAGGAACTATACTAGGTATGGGAACTATACTAGAGCGTTGGACTAGTAACCGAAAATGTTGCAAGTTCAAATCCCCGAGCTGACAAGGTACAAATATGTCGTTCTGCCCCTGAACAGGCAGTTAACCCACTGTTCCTAGGCCGTCATTGAAAATAAGATTTTTTCTAAACTGACTTGCCTAGTTCAATAAAAATAAATCCTATCTTTATGTATATAACATAGATTGTGGTTTATTTGGGTCTAATATATTGAAGACACAGTTCAGCAATGAAGTAGAAAAGACAAATTGGATTTATTCAGAGGTATCAAAAACAACTAACAAACATTTGCAAAAATAGATGTAAGAAATATATTACTTTAGATCAATAAATATCACATAGGTAATCAGACAGACAGCAGTCTCTGGTGAGTCTGATCCCCGTCTTAGTGCTTTAGGGGTTCTGACTCTCCCAGAGCTGTTAATAGTACAAATTGCTAACATAATTAGCATGCTAATAATGCTAACAGAGCTAGCTGCTAATAACAGTACATGATGTTAACAGAGCTAGCAGGCCAATAATGCTAACAGAGCTAGCAGCTGCTAACAGTACATGACGCTAACAGAATTAGCATGATGCTAACAGAGCTAGCGTTAGCTAACAGCTGCTAGCACTTCAGAGGCATGGTGGTGTTTCAGAGGTATCTGATGGTTGGTTGGCTGTTTCCTGCAATATTGTCAGGTTTTTCAGGGTCTCATGGTATTTTATAAAAGGCATACATTTGCATTTGAATGGGGCTTTCCAGTCCACTTTAAACTAAACCGTCTGGCACTCTCCGAGCCGGCCGGTTGGCCAGAGATCAGAGATACATTCATTGTTTGTCAACAATAAAGAGTCTGAGGAGTGATTTATCCAAACCGGTGTGGTTTGCCGAGGATTCCCTCAGGAAGACAGTTTGTCTCTGTGTGAACAAAGCTGTGGGGCATTGAAAGTAATTAATGATTCCTGAGAGTCTAGTTGGTAGCAATAAATATGACAACTGCCTGTGAGTGACCAAGGGAGGGTTTACTTGCCCATTTTGTTAAGAGTTGTGTCAGGTCAAAAAAAAAAAAACATGTGATTATCAAAAGCTGCCCACTCTCGTTAAATAACTTTGCATCTTTGACAACGATTCTTTGACTACAATTTCTTCTCTTCATCCCATTAAAATACTTATAACTTCCTTTAAAGAATTGACCCTTTCTCTGTTTCTTCCTAGAAGTTGAGGTGTTCTAGGCAGATCTGTGGGTATCATTCTCCTTCAGCCATTGACTTCTCTGTTTCTTCCTAGAAGTTGAGGTGTTCTAGGCAGATCTGTGGGTATCATTCACCTTCAGAAGAGGATGCTGCGATAACCATACTGCCATATTGGTAGCGAGAGAAACTCCTTTCAAGTCGATAGGGCAGACCTGTGGATTGAACCCATAAACTAAGCCACTTGGTTTGTCTCTCCAAAAGTTAGCCCTTTTGTCCTGTGATGCCAGGATCCCTTCTTTATGACCTTTACACCAGGAAGGGCAACAATGAGGGTTCCATCAGTTCTAGAGCTCAATGTCTATTCAAAACTCAATGATTAATCACCTGTAGTTGAGTGACACTGACAGTACATTGTCAATGACCCTGTCACGACTAATATTGTTACAGTACAATGTCACAACGACTCGACACCAATAGTGACAGTTCAGTTCAAGTCCAGGCTAAGACAGACAACCCTCCATCTGATCCTACTTTTCCCCTTAGCAGCTTGGTGAGGTGGTGATGGGGCTGTGGAGGAAGGAGAGCTGTCCGTGTCCAGCAGAGCCGTGGACGGGGATAGACACGGGGAAGTTAAAGACCGTGCTGCTCTTCCCCAGGGCAGGACTCCCGGCTTCCGACGAGCAGGATGAAGTAGCCAGGAGCTGGGACTCAAACCGTAGCAGTTGGCCCATGAAGCTGAAGTTGGGACTGATGATGCTGCGGCGTTGCTTGACGAACTCAAAGGCCTCGTCCAGCTTCACGCGGTTGGTCCTCATCAGGTAGGCCAGACAGATGGTGGCGGAGCGGGAGATGCCGGCTTGGCAGTGGACAAACACACGACCACCTTTATTACGGATGGAGTCTACAGGAGAGAGAGAAGGAGAGGGGAGATTAGTACAACTATCAACAACATATTCAACTTAGTTCTTCTGTAAGTGTGAGACAGTTGTATAAGTTGTTGCCAGATTTCTGAAAGGTTTCTCTTGACTGTGTTAGAATACCATTGGTCCTTTGTGTAGCTCAGTTGGTAGAGCATGGTGCTTGTAATAACAGGGTAGTGTGTTAGATTCCCGGGACCAAACGTATGTAAAATGTATGCACACATGACTGTAAATGCATGTAGTTCTGTCCTTAAGCTGTTCTTGTCTATTAATGTATTATATTTCATGTTCTGTGTGGAACCCAGGAAGAGTAGCTGCTCCAGCCAATGGGGATCCTAATAAAATACCAACAGCCAATGGGGATCCTAATAAAATACCAACAGCCAATGGGGATCCTAATAAAATACCAACAGCCAATGGGGATCCTAATAAAATACCAACAGCCAATGGGGATCCTAATAAAATACCAACAGCCAATGGGGATCCAAATAAAATACCAACAGCCAATGGGGATCCTAATAAAATACCAACAGCCAATGGGGATCCTAATAAAATACCAACAGCCAATGGGGATCCTAATAAAATACCAACAGCCAATGGGGATCCTAATAAAATACCAACAGCCAATGGGGATCCTAATAAAATACCAACAGCCAATGGGGATCCTAATAAAATACCAACAGCCAATGGGGATCCTAATAAAATACCAACAGCCAATGGGGATCCTAATAAAATACCAACAGCCAATGGGGATCCTAATAAAATACCAACAGCCAATGGGGATCCTAATAAAATACCAACAGCCAATGGGGATCCAAATAAAATACCAACAGCTAATGGGGATCCTAATAAAATACCAACAGCCAATGGGGATCCTAATAAAATACCAACAGCCAATGGGGATCCTAATAAAATACCAACAGCCAATGGGGATCCTAATAAAATACCAACAGCCAATGGGGATCCTAATAACATACCAACAGCCAATGGGGATCCTAATAACATACCAACAGCCAATGGGGATCCTAATAACATACCAACAGCCAATGGGGATCCTAATAAAATACTTTGGATATAGGTGGTAGCTAACTGGCATGTATTACCATTGCCTAGCTGTTGCCACAGCAGTTATACCAACAAGTAGCTGTTGCTATAGAAGTTGCATTAACAAGGGGGGGGTTGATCGGGGCAGTTAGATGGTTCTGTGTGGGGGGGGGGGGTTGATCAGGGGAGCGAGCTATTCCCCAAGGAGAGGGGGCAGAAGGGGAGAGTTAGATGGTTCTGTGTGGGGGGGGGGTTGATCAGGGGAGCTATTCCCCAAGGAGAGGGGGGCAGAAGGGGAGAGTTAGATGGTTCTGTGTGTGGGGGGGGGGGTTGATCAGGGGAGCTATTCCCCAAGGAGAGGGGGGCAGAAGGGGAGAGTTAGATGGTTCTGTGTGGGGGGGGGGGGGGTTGATCAGGGGAGCTATTCCCCAAGGAGAGGGGGGCAGAAGGGGAGAGTTAGATGGTTCTATGTGGGGGGGGGTTGATCAGGGGGCAGAAGGGGAGAGTTAGATGGTTCTGTGTGGGGGGGGGGGGTTGATCAGGGGAGCTATTCCCCAAGGAGAGGGGGGCAGAAGGGGAGAGTTAGATGGTTCTGTGTGGGGGGGGGGTTGATCAGGGGAGCTATTCCCCAAGGAGAGGGGGGCAGAAGGGGACAAAGGGGGGTTGGCTGCTCCCCTGCTGGGGTTATTAATCTGGGAGAAAGGCCGGCCATGAGCCTGGTGGAGAAAACTACCTTTTGTCCCGACAAAACAAAGAGATGGAGGGGAGAGGAGGGAGCTGCATTCAACCATCAGCCTCTCTCTGGGTGCGCCCCAAATGGCTCCCTCTTCCCTTTATAGTGCACTACTATAGACCAGAGCCCTGTGGAACCATATTCCCTATATAGTACACTACTTTAGACCAGAGCCCTATGGCACCATATTCCCTACATAGTGCACTACTTTAGAGCAGGGCATTGTACTATAAAGGGAATAAGATGCCATTTGGGACCTCTCTCTGGCTGCCTGCTACAAAAGCAGAGGCCTGGGTCTGTTGGGTCTGCTTGGTGGCTCCCACATGAAAAGGGACCACCTCTTTAAACTGGGGAGTCTAGTAGAGGGGTGGATGGGCTGTGATGATGTCACCACCATTGTGGTGGAGCAGGGAGTCCTGGATCAGACAGTTGCTCTGGGTTTGGAAGGAACTTTTTTCAATTTAAATCCAAGACGTTTTGTGACGTTGAAAGGAGGAGAGGAGAGAGAGATGGAGGGGGTTGGCTGTCGAGATGGAGGGGGTTGGCTGTCGAGAGGGAGGGGGTTGGCTGTCGAGAGGGAGGGGGTTGGCTGTTGAGAGGGAGGGGGTTGGCTGTTGAGTTGTAGTAGTTTGTTTGCCTGCCAAGCCAATAGCTTCTATGACTACAGCTGTGGTTGCCTTGCTTGGTAATTGTGTCCTATGTTTGACAGTTATCTAGAGCTATGAGAGAATTCAAACTGAACTAGGTAGCTAGCTACTTACAACGACTGTGATATCGTGACCTGCGCAAAGCATCAATGTTTTCACATCCCACATCTGTATTGTAGTGAATTCTTCTTTCATAACCCATTAAAGTCCTCAACTGAAAGGTGCCTAATGTGCAGAGTATCAACATCTCCAAATCACATATTTACTAGGGGGGGGGGTGCAATCACACATAGAACCTTATGGCTCTGAAATATCATCTGGGTTCAGCCGTAAGGTTCTGACACTTCTGAATTTGCCATGTTCCGTAGCTATTTGAATAAATAAATGAAAGAGTAAACACTATTTTACCCAGATTGATCATCAGACAAATTACTGTCGTCACTGAACAACGATGTGACAACATCATTTACTTTAAGATTTCTTGACCGTGTTGTTTTGTTGTTCGCGTGCCATTATTGATGGCTAGACTATAGCCTAGACCACCCTTAGAGGGAGGTGGCAAACACATGTTCTCATTGGTCCGTCTGTATTCATTCAGGCTTGCGATTGGATTGAAGACCTTAGAGCTCAAATGGTTTAATGCTGATAGAACATTCTAGTTGAAATGTTTGTTTTTTTCCACCTAAAATTTACTTTGAAAAATATCAAACATCTCAGATATAACCTTATAGTTCCAAGGCTTAAATATGTTTTCTTACCCAGCTACCTGAAGCTGAATAGACTGTTAGTCATTCTGAATAGGAATGTCTACTAAATGACCGTAATGTAAAAGACACTCACCGATAAACTCTATAGCCTCATTGAACCAGGAGGAGATATCAGCCTTGTGGTTGTCCTCTACGGGGATACTCTTGTACTGGAAGGACTCTTCAAAGTGGTTGGGGCAGTTAGCTGATACGTTGATGAGAGCAGTGATACCCAGCATGTCTATCATGTCCTTTCTGGAGGCATGGTAGGCACTGCCCAGGTAGAGGAAGGGAAGGATCTCCACTGGACCCCCCTGGAGAGGAGGAGAGGAACAGGACAGCAGACAACAGTCAACCACCATAATAAAGATAGTCTAAGATGTCCAAATCTATAGTTTGATGACACATTGACATTGTTTTGAGAGTAATAACATGTCAAAGTGTTATTAGAGATGACGACAGGAACAGAAAACAATGTCATATCCTATCAATACTTACACCTATCGCCTACCGAATTGAGGTTACTTTAAGACGGCAGAATCTATTGTTTTGACGACACACTGACGTTGGTTTATTTATTATAAAGGCAAAAATGCTGTTCAACAGTAATAACATAGAAAAGACATGTTTTAAAGATAACCAACCTGGTCATAGAGCGGTGTACTGCATGGACTGCAGCCGGGCTCGGAGCTGTCTGGACGGGCGCTGAGGGGCAGACTGAGTCCCTGTGGAGCTGACGGCTTGGTACACATCTCTGGATACTCCGAGGAGAACGTGTCAAAACCACCTAAACAATGACAAGATAAGGATACTGTTGTTACCATCTTATAGTTATAAACAGTGACAGCTGTAAAGCGGCTATTTTGAAACAGTCCGTGTTCAATAACTGACACAGGCCTACACTATGGCATTTGTTGTGCGCCGTTCGTTATTACCACGAGGCCGTAAACAATATAGAAATAAGCTACTATAATACGTTTATAATAAATCAAATAAATGTACCTGTGAGAAAGAAGACACGGGCTCCACACGGGTCTCGGCACAGAGCTGTCACCGCGAGCATTAGAGTCCCGTCCTTCTTCACTTGGCCGAAGTCTAAACTCCGATCATCCAGAAACACTACCGACTGATATTCCCCGGAGAGAAGCCGGTTCCGCGTGTCCTCGTTGGGCACGATGTGTCCCACCCCCAGCCCCCCTCTGGCCCTCCGTCGGACTATAGTACTGAAGCGGACATTGGTGGACCCGGGGATATGAGAGGAGTTGAAGGAGAAGAATGAGCGGCAGTCCAGGACCAGACAGCCCGGGTCGTCCCCCTCTAGCAGCCCGCGGAGGGACATGGCATCGATGCTGGGGACTTCCATTATCACCATAGTAGGAGGGCGGCGAGCGGAATATGTCAAATCCCAAAACATAGGCTGTGGAACAGGCAAATAAACCCCTGGGTGTCGGTGTCACCTGTTCCTATAGAAACTTGTTTTCTAATTATTTTAATTCACAAGTAGATTTCTTCTTAAAATAGTTGTATGTTCTTTTGTTCTCCTTAGCTTAGTTGGAGTTTATCCCAAAATGAAAGTAATTTGAGAAATAAAAAAACGAGTAGGCCTAGCAATGAATAATTTTAGAATAAAAACTCAAAACAATCCGTCCGTATTCTCGGGTGAATTTTCTGTGGTTGTTTCTTGTGTATAAAAGTATTCCCTTTGATTTCCGAGGTTGTTCTGAGAGGAGTCTGTGAAAAGGACTTATATATGATCATTTAGGAAGTATTGACGTCAGACTCCTCCTTTCCTGGCACGTTGCCCGCTCGAGTTTGCACGTACGTCATTGTGCTTTTCTCCCCTCCTCTCTCTCAAGTCAATTCAAAGCGTTTTATTGGCATAGGAAACATATGTTTACATTGCCAAAGCTAGTGAACAATTAAATATACAAATCTGACATTAATAGGTAATAAATGACAAAAGTTTAAAATAATCTCTCTGTGTAAAAGATACCTGCAAAGCATTATGGGTGCTGGTAGCAGCTATATGGGGCCAAAGATCATGTATTAGAGAAAGGATACTAAAGGTATCTCTGATAGAGCATGTCGCTGTGGGTAGACTAAGATCATGTATTAGAGAAAGGATACTAAAGGTATCTCTGATAGTCTACCCATAGCGACATGCTCTAAGATCCTGTATTAGAGAA